>NW_027278840.1:0-120000 GCF_046629955.1 Centroberyx affinis | reverse complement strand
GCCAGGCTGAAGGCTGTTACAACAACAACAAATACAAAAAGACAAATTAAATTAATTCCGAAGTAGTGCAGTGGTAAATAAAAAAGCAGGCAAACTATATGGCCTACAGACGGTGATTATCACAACCACCAATACAAAAATGAATAAATTACATTTTCAGAAAAGCATAAATGTGTGTGTTTTTTTTCCTTTAAGGCCTTGTTTCCATATCCAAAACATACCATCAGTGCACCTCATAAAGATTCATATCAGCCTAAAAAGATGGGTAAACTCTATTATGCAAATAAAAAGGTGGGCAAGAGTTGTGTGCTCCCATCTCTCCACCTTCAGCCAGTCTGAAGGCTATTACCCAGACAAATCGCTGCGAGTAAATGACCTTCTGAAAATAGGTTTCATTATTATGAGTGGGTAAATGATGCAGGCCCAGCAGAGCCTGTAGCATTATAAAATGAAAATTGCTAAATTCTCCACTCTGTCTTGGTTAGCCATGGAGGTGTACACCTGCCACGTCCAGCCATGGAATCAGAATTAATTAAAAGTAGAAAAAAAACATATAATTTTAATTCCACGGCTCTGACTGTGGCGGGAGCAAGGGACAAGAGGCCAAATTATAGAGAAATTTAATCTTCACATGACAGTCGCCTCCCTCTTTCTCCCAGTAGGACAGATGAAGTTTGCTTAGCCTGATGCAATTAACGCTCCAACTAGTTTGACATAGTTTCCCCCATGCTGCAGGATCTGTCTCTAATTAACATCGCAGCAGAATCCTCATCCTCTCCCACGCAAATACAATTACTAAACGTCAAGTAATTACGAGCCATGTAAGGATTTGTAGATCTATTAGGCATATTCAAATCAATCAATAGAAAATTACAAATATTATATATGGTGTCGTTGGTTATGGTTTTGATGAATACTTTTCAGTTTAAATATAGTTAATGTAGATTCATGGCTTCTGAAAGACAGATACAGGCCTAATGATGGATCCTACGTCTATTCTATTCTATTCTATTCTATTCTATTCTATTCTACTATTCTATTCTATATTCTTCCACTTCGTTTGCCCTTCTCAGAGTCCATACATCCATACATTAGGCTACACACCATGACAACCCAAACTCTCTAAATGAGGCGAGTTCCCACATAACACAGATTTTAAAAGCCTTCTTTAAGTAAATCTTTAAGCACATTTTAAGTAAAATAAAAGAAGGTAATTTCGGGGGGAGGGGTGGGGGGGGATAAATAATTGATAACATATGTCTTCCGTCAGTGCTAGAACAGAATGTTCTTTCTCCAGCAGGCTGAAGGCAGATCAGATCTGCGCCACAAACACGGTTAGACTTCAGAAGTTAACTTTTCTGGTGACAAACTCCGTTTTAACTACCACTCTGATTTCTGGCACGCACGCGCACACGCACGCACGCACACACACGCGCACGCACGCACGCACGCACACAGACACAGACACACACACACACACGTATACAGAACTATGTCATTATTACAGACTAACCAGTCCCGGCCTGTGAGAAGCCTGAGCCATACAAAAGGTAGAACTTTCAGATATAACTAGCCTTTTATCATATTAGGTTTCCCTTTTCCCTGCAGGATTTGGCGAATGCAGATACATTTGAACGCATTATGAAACCATCCCCATGTATTGCTGCATGTTTGCAATGTGTTGGCCTACAAAATAGTTTTTCGTTGAAGCTTTTCACAAACTGCTGATACGCAACAAAGTTTTCAAAGACCAAATTAATCGAGTCACCACATCTGTCACTTATGCTATAGGCAACAACAACAACAAATCCGAAATTAATTCCGAATACAAATGATGGACTACTCGTCTGAGACACACGCAGGAAAGATGCTAAGAGCAGTGATGTAGTGGCAAATAAAAACATTGGCAAACTATGACCTCCAGTCACTGATCACCATAATGCAAACAACCACCAATAGACACAAAAATCTATAAAATTTTCAGAAAAAAAAACACATTAATGCTTTATCTCTTTTAAGACTGTATCTCACACCAGAAACATTTTATGGGCTGAAGTTTGACACTGTTTACTGAATGCTCCTCATACAGCTTTTAGCCAGCCTGGCAGGATGAGTGATGATGATTACTAAATTGAGTTTAGATGGGCTCACCCTCCACTAACACCCCCTGGGTGAGAGGTTGTGCGCTCCTCGTCACCCCAGGCAGCAGGCAGGTAGTTTACTTACAGCACGTTAGTAGCCAGCGGGATGTCCGCCGCCGCTGGGGCCCTCTCCAGACCGATGTTGGAGCAGTTGACGACGCAAGACAGCTGGGGCCCCGACAGCGCGCAGCTACAGTTAACGGGACACGGGCTGCAGCTCCGGCCGCTGTCCGCCTGCGGGCCGGAGGAGCCCCAAGCCTCCAGGCAGCAGAGTGTGAAGAGGAGACTGGAAAAGAACCTAAACTTCGGGACGCAGACGCCATGTTTTCGCTTGGATAAAGTCTGTCCATTTCGACAAGGCATAGCTCACTCACATCTCATCGCCTCTGATGGTGTAAGTTCTCTCAGTCTGGGGAGAAAACAAATAACAAAAAAAACCCTAACCGCGTCCTTTTTGACGGTTTTCATGTGAGAAAACAAAAGAAGGGACGAACTTTTCGCACCGTTGTCTCCCGTTCTCTCCCCAGCGTTATTCCTCTGCTCGGATCCCGTTTCTGAAACTTAACGGCGATTTCTCCACAATCCTTCTCAGGGGGAAAAAAAAACTTTTGGAGAACTTCCTCTCTCCCCCCTCCTCCTTCCACTCGATGCAGTTCCTTAAGGCGCCGCAGGGTCTCGAGACTTGAGAGTTTTCATTTCCTCTCGTGCCCCCTATCTGACAGCCCGCAGCATTCTATTCTATTCTATTCTATTCTATTCTATTCTATTCTATTCTATTCTTTTTTATGATCAACACTTTATTTGGTTTTTAAACAGACATAACCTTAAACAATGGGCAATTGTAGAAACAGAAAATAACTTAAATCATACATTTAAAAAATAAATAAATATATACGTATATATATATATATATATATATATATATATACTGTATATACACACAAAAATACATCAAAATAATAGATTACAAAATAAATAATTACGTTTAAAAAAAAAAAAAAGAAAAAAAGGGGGGGGGGATTATAATGGCAGCATAGGGGTTCAGGGCCATAGCAATATGTGAAGCACTTTCAGTGTGTTAGGAAATACAAATAAATTGCAAATAAAAGGGCTGTTACCTGATTGTGAGAGGTTTCAAGGGCCTTTAATGTGACTAAGGTATCTGTTCCATTTCAGACTATATCCATCTACCTGATCATTAATTTCTCATAAGCTGCTACAATTCCAAGCTGAGAGAACCATACATGTGCTGGAGGTAAATCAACAGATTTCCACTCATTAACAATGATCTTCCTACCCAGCATAATATCTGTGTGAATGCAGTCCGCTAGAGGGATAGGGAGGTTGCTTAGTGGCCATGGATCCCCCAGAACATATCTATTCTATTCTATTCTATTCTATTCTGCACCACTGTGTTGTATTGTATTGTCTTGTAGGCCTACTTCACTCTATTCTATTCTATTCTATTCTATTCTACACCATTGTATTGCATTGTATTGTATTATTTTGTATTGTATTCTACTCCATTCTACTCCACTCCACTCTATTCTATTCTATTATATTCTATTCCACTCCACTGCACTCTACACTATTCCACTCTATTCTATTCTATTCTATTCTATTCTATTGTCTGCTTGATCCATTCCATTCTATTCTATTCTACACCACTGCATTGTATTGTATTGCATTCTACTCCACTCTATTCTATTCTATCTCTATTCTATCTCTCTCTCTCTCCCCCCCCCTCTCTCTCTCACTCCCCCCCTCTCTCCCCCCCCCCCCTCTCTCTCTCTCTCTCTCTCTCTCACTCCCCCCCCCTCTCTCCCCTCCTCTCCCCCCCTCTCTCTCTCCAGTATTTCCTGAGGCAGTGCTGGGCGCGTGTTAGAGGTGTTCCCTGTGTGCTTGTCTTGGCTCTGGCCCCCTTTCTCCCCGCAGGCGACCGGTGCTCAGCACACAGGAAAAAAAGAAGAGTCACATTCTGACTCTTCACCCATCATCCTTTCTTCTGCAGGGTTTCAGTCCAGTGTGCATCAGGTGTTTTTATTAAAATAGATCAAATTGTTCCTTGTCAGTGTGAGCAGTTGTACTGTAATTAATTGGTGCTGCATCAATATAATACAGTAGACATAGTATTAATAATTAACAGTAAATTGGCATAGTGACAACACATGCGTATTATGAGAAGCATAGTAAAAAAAAAGATGAAATAAAATGAAAAAGAAAATAAGACAAAGAATAACGTCAAAAAAGAAAATACACAGAGAAGGCAGACATGATAAAGAAATTACCACACATTCATATCCAGGAATGGTTTGTCATCAGACACGGATCATTACATCCTCCAAAATGTTTCCTTCTTGAAAGTAAAGACTTTAAGATTGCTAATCACTTCAGTATACTTTGTGAGTTTTACTTTGGTGCCAGCAAACTTTTATGAGGGTTTTATGGTTTTTGGAGTGACACTCTTCATTTTGGTGGCGGAGCATTGAGGCTGTAGCTCCAGCAAGTTTAACATCGGATAAACTGCTCTCAGACTGCTTTATTTTTTTGCCACTTTCTTGGAACTTTCTTGGAACTTTATGGAATCGTTTGTATTTGTACTGTACTATGTGACAGTGTGTTCTTATTGTTTTTATTGTGCCTTGCTGCAAAATGAATTTCCCCTTGTGGGACAATAAAGACCTGAATTGAACCTCTGCTTTACAGTTAGGGTGAATGTGCTTTCGGTTGGTTGGCTACAGATTACATTTTATAGAGTAGTCGACATAGTTAGGCCTCGGCTAAGCAGGGCAATATCTCATTGTCACTGTCTGTGTTATTGTTTTGTCCCGGCACATATTGCACGCTGTCCTTGTCTTTGAATTGCCCTGCAAAAAGATTTGTAACATTTTGTTTCCCTATAAGGTTTTTCTTGAGGGTCTAAGGTTGGTGGTGGCAGTTAGACTCAGGTAGGATAGATAGGTCTGTTATGGCTTTTCAACATGCTACTTTGTGTCTTGTTCTTTGTTTTGTTTCCTTGTGTCTTTGTTTCCTTGTGTCATTCCATACTGTATTGCATCATTTTGTTTTGTGATTGATCGTTGATTAGTTAGATCTCGGCAGGCTCGTTCTCTGTAAAGTCCTCTGAGACACGCTTTGATGATGAAGGCCCGTACAAATAAACTTGACTTGTATAGGCTCTTGAAAACCAGGCATGATTAAATTATAAGCTTGATGACAGGTACAGAGGTTGTTTTTGTAGTATGTTCAGGTTAGTTAGTCTAGGTTAAATTCAATCCATTAATCTGGAGGGTGGTGGTCAAGTGATTCATGGGTTTGGCTCCTTCTGGGCCTGCACCCACATGACCCAAGTAAAGTCCAACCCAAGTAAAGTCTTGTTTGTTCATCCAGATCTACTCACGCTGTGGATAAACCTGTGAGTCCTGTGGGTTTTGGGCTGATCTGTTTTTAAGGAGATAGACTTGTCAATATTCCACAGTCCAATTTGGACTAGTGGAACAGGCTTGGTGAGCAGGTTTGTGATTTTTTTTTTTTGCATTTGTCTGGCCTGGACTGGTCTAGTCTGGGCAGGGTGAAGGTAAAGTGAGCTTGGCTCCTGTTTGGTTATGGGGAGGGTCCTCCAGCCCAGCCAGGAAAACAGCACTTACTGAGGCCTCTGTCTGTGTTATTGTAGGGCTGCAGGAAGAGCGGGGGGAGAGGGGGAGGAGGGACAAGGATGCAAGAACGCAAAAAAAAAACAGAGAGAGAGAGAGAGAGAGAGAGAGAGAGAGAGGGTCTGGGAAGGGAGGAGAGAGGAAGGGTGAGGGAGATGGGAGTGCGTAGTAGAGAGAGAGGGATTCACAGGAGACTTAAAAAAAAAGGGAGGAGAGAGAGAGGTTGAAGAGGGTTGATGGAGAGGAGGGGCGAAGGTGGGCATGTGTGAGAAAGACAGGATAAGACTGATAGAGACAACTCAGGGTCAAGAGCGTATAGAGTACTCAGTATTTGCAGAGATGAAAAGAAATTCTGTGAAAAGTGAAAGCAACAAGGGAAGAGATGGACAGCTCAGTGGGAATCTAAATATAGAATCAATGGAATTTTTCCCCCAACAATCTGCTTTTCAACTTATCCCCCGGCTCTGTTCCACAAACTCTGTTTCCTCCTTCTCTCATAGATTACTCAGTAGTGATTATAGGGAGGGCTGATACATAATCACTTATATGTTATTGATATGGGACTGATATGGGACTAATAATTGGCTGCCTTGTTTTTTCTTTGCTTTGTTTTTCTTTTCTTTTTTTTTCCTGTTATGTGCTTTGGAATGTTAGATTTAGGATTCTTCTTCTTCTTCTTCTTCTTCTTTTACTTCTCAGTACTATTAGAGACATTGGTATTTATGTTAATGTTAATACTAATTACTTGGAATGGAAAGACGTTACACTATGGGAATGTTACAGTATATACAGTCAACTTTACACAAGGTATCTGAAAAAAAAAACAACTGAAAAATTGGTGCGCTCTTTTGATCAGTGAGGTTAATTAAACTCACTCAGTTTAAAAGCCTTTTTAGTGCACCTTGGACTGTTTGGATGTTCCCTTCAGCATTCCATTGTTTTTCTCTTCTTATCTGATATTCACATGGTGGTAAACACAATCCAGAGTTCATTTGACTACCTCAAATTTTTGATGGATTTTTGATGGTTTTTCTTTTCAAAATCTTTTTATTGAGATTTTCAACAAAAGTTCCCAGGGTTGGGCAGGCATATTCCACATTGTTACAAAATATACATCAATGTAGTATCATATAAAAATAAAAACAGTGACAATAGTGACAGTAATAAAGTGAGATGTCCCTACCCCCCCACCCTCCCACCCCCTTGATTACCTAGAATAGGTACGAGGCACAGTATCTAGAAATAAATAAATAAAACTAAGGATGTAGCTATTTCCATGAAGTCAGGTGTTATTTTTCGTGTCAAGGGCAGGGCTAGAATGCATGTCACACTATGTTGTTTGGGTGTTATGAAAGTAAAATCATATTTTACATGAAAACTCACAACAACTGCATAGCAACAGTCACCTGCAGGAGCCGGTTGAAGCAGCAGTCCACAGTCCACACAACAACAAAAGCATTCTGCTGCTCAGTGAAGGCCTCAGATCCATTTTATATGAACATACACTCAAGTCTGTTGAATACTTTCATTGTTGATTGGGAATGTAAAACTTGTGTTTAGCTGCCACTGTCCCAGAATTAAAAGCTCAGACAATAAACTTCACAACATGTCAGTATTGTCAGTCACTACTCTTCAAATAACACAAAACAGTGACGATGTACAGGAGTCAGAATAGAAAATAGTTCTGCAAGGCTGAGGTATTATCCAGTGGACCAGGCAAGGCCAAACAACAGAGATTAGTATTCTCTATTAAACTCAAATGCCACCGGGTACATGCAGTCTCTCCAATAGAACAAGCTCACACTGGACCCAGTAAAAACAGTATAGCCACAAGCCCAGGAGGACAAGGATCTAGAAAGAAAGGGTTATCCCTTCATCAATGCACACCGGACAATATACTCTGGCAAATGAATTGAGGTCTCCTGTCAATCTGATCAAGGTTGAGTTTGCTTAAGGGATAAAAGAGGTTAATTACACCACCCATGCCTTTTCCTGGCTGTCAAGAAAGAGAAAGAGAAAGAGAGAGTACTGCGACAATATTGTTCTTAACTTTCATGCCAATGAAGCCTATTGAATTGAACTGAGAGAGAGAGAGAGAGAGAGAGAGAGGAGAGAGAGAGAGAGAGAGAGAGAGAGAGAGAGAGAGAGAGATATGATTGTAGAAGTAGGATGACACAGTGGCTGGTCTACCATGGTAATTAGCAGGGAGTAATATTTATCCTGTTCTGACCCTCCCTCCCTCTACTGCTCCATGCCCTTACACTATGGTGTGTTTTCCTCAAGAATCCTCAATAATGAGGATACAATCATTTTTTTTCGAGATGCATCTACAGCACCTTCATCCTGCCTACTGTGTGTGTTTACTGTGTGTGTTTATGTCTTCTTGTCTACCTGTCTGTCTGTCTCCATAACAGTGAGTGTTATTTCAGCTCCTGTAGGCAAGTTGACTGACGATACTCGCTGTGCAGCTTTGGATAGGAATGTTTGTATGAGGAGGAAATGCTACAGACACACACACACACACACACACACACACACACACGCCTGGGGGCTGCCCCATCCAACCCCAGTTTTCTCTGCAGGTGTGTGTGTGTGTGTGTGTGTGTATGTGTGTGTGTGTGTACAGTGAGGACTAGCGTGGCACCTTGCCCGCAGCGACATCATTATATCAGTCTGTTTCAGACTTCTACTGCCTTCTCTCTATTGCTCCTCCTTTCTGTTTTTCTTTTCGCTCTCCCTTGCTCTCCCTTTCAATTTCAATTTCACTTCAACAAGCTTTATTAGCATGAATGTTGATAACGATATTGCCAAAGTGAAATATAGGCTATGAAAAAAATCAATGTAGATCAAAGTAAGTTAAACAACATTTAAACAGATCCTTAAATAAATTCTCTCTCTCTCTCTCTCTCTCTCTCACACAGACACACACACACACACACACACACACACAGCACTGTGCAGACATATCACTGCCCACAGGACAGTAATGCCCTTTGACAGGCCGGTAAGGTCAACCCTAGGGCTGTGTGATAGCTTCACTCCAGGGGTCGTCGTGGAGATGGGAATAGGCCCCGCCCTCTGTACCCACCTGTCACTCAGATCTCACCTAGCGACTGAGTGTGTGTGTGTGTTTGTGTGTGTGTGTGTGTGTGTGTGTGTTCCTTCCCCTTCCTTCCTCCTCTCCCTGCATCCATGTGCCCCGCAGAGGGGGAAAGAGAGAAGAAGGGAGGCTGCAAAGCAGTGGAAGTCGAGGAGAAATGCTGCATTCACAGAGGCATATGAGCATGCTGATGTATCTGCTACTGCTGCTGCTACTCTTTAGCACTGACCTGTGTGTGTCTGTGTGTGTGTGTGTGTGTGTGTGTGAGAGAGAGGGAAAGAGAGTAATAGCAGTGTTTAGGTAGAACACTGTGAGTTTGACAAGACACCAGAAGGAAACCAAGTCATATAGTTCAAAGAGTTTGTGTGTGTTTGTGATTTTATATCTGAGTTTGTGTGCGTCAGAGATGGACAAAGCATTCAACAGTGACACAAAATAACTGACAACAGACATTCTGAGATGCATATGATGAGACATGCAGCTTATATAACTGACACGTACACACTCACACAAATATGAACAGTAAGGCAGGGAAAATTTGTTCTAAAAGCACTTATCATCAGCAAAGGTCATGTCTCATACTTGTTCCTTGGCAATCCAACTTAGCAGTATTACTGCTTGTTTGTAGACATGTGGGTCTGAGGTGAATTGACATAAATGCTCTTTACATCATCTTCTCCAGATAAACTCACTCAACCTCTTCCAGTTCACATGTGTGCATGAACAAATGAGCATGAACTCTGAAACGCAGATTACATGCCGAGGACATGAATTACGAGATAATTATGTTCCTCTACCACGGACTGGATTATGTGTGTGACATATAAACACAGTGAGGGATCATTCAGAACTCTAAACCAATGGAATATCAGTCAAGGAGAGAAAGGCAGTTTTATTTGATGGGAGGGGCGGATTGTTAAAAAATCTGTGGTGGTTTCATTCGTTAGAAATGTATATTTATGCCTACTGATGCAGCATGAGGTCACAATTGAAGATACTCTCCAAATAAAAATCCAAACTTCACCCACACAAAGGTACAAATCTTCTTGATATGAGTTAGGAATTGAACCCACACCCTTAGTTTCTTTGTCAGACTGCCACCTGTTTCTAGTTGTGCCTCCTTCATGTAATCCTTTCATGGTGGAAAAACTCATTTCTGTGACTGTTCGTGCATGGAGCACGTATTTCCATTTTAAGACATTGTGCTCAATTCACACAATTTCAGGAGACCAGGTTCACACGCTCAGACACTCACACACTCACACACTCACACAGCTACACACACACACACACCCACACAAACATGCCATGCTCCGTTCCCGTTAAATAACATCTCTCTTATAGATTTTTCTGGATGCTGAAGCAATTTCGTTATCTTGTTTCATCTCAGCCATGAAGACAGTCAAGGGAGTACATTTTCCACATGGTTGTTTCAAAATTCGCTCAAAAAATGTTCTTGAATCAATTGTTGTGGGAGGGCTCTACTCAATCTTTCATTACCATTAGTCAATGGTCTCTCTATCCTGAAATGTAGTTGCCAAAACCAATGCTGTCCACAGCTAATGGTCAGTATTTACATGCTTGATGGTTCTTTTTATTATGGTTTATAAGGTATTGTTTTTTCTTATTCTTCCTCAGGTCACGTTGCCTCTCTGCTGCTTCTGTATACACAGTACATGGTGCT
Organism: Centroberyx affinis; assembly: GCF_046629955.1. NCBI lineage: Eukaryota > Metazoa > Chordata > Actinopteri > Beryciformes > Berycidae > Centroberyx > Centroberyx affinis. The sequence goes on along the minus strand of NW_027278840.1, from coordinate 109,422 downwards.
TGAACATACTCATGAGTGTGTATCCATGAACACTTAAGCTCCTAAACCAACCTTTGCCATAAGAGCCTTTCAAGGGCGAACACCTCAAAGACTCTTAGCTGTGGCATCTTCTCTTGTTCTCTCTGTTCTCTAGAGCTCTCATGCTATCTTTCTATTTAAGCTTTATATCCAGGTTGGTGAAGCTCTTTGACAATGAAGATCATTAAATTCCCAGTGCTATATCCATCATCAATATATCCAACAAAAGCACCACACTAAGGGCTGACACTATACTGTTGGACATCAGACACTGTTGCACTTTCTTAAGCACATGTCATGGAGCCAAAGCATGTACAGAGTTCGAAATTTGAAACCATTCATCTGTTTCATTTGTTCACTAACAGACTTCTGTGGAATATGTGCTTTATTCAGAACAAAAAGACATTCAAAGGAACTGGTCTATTTTGAGTATGCGTGTCTGTGTCTGTGTGTGTGTGCGTGTGCGTGCATGCATCAAAAGTGGTGTGATGTTATTCCAGATTAGGGGCATCTCTGTCCTGAAACCACTAGAGGGGGACAGAGAACTCAGTGAAATTACTCGACTTTCTTCTCCGTGTTCTCATTCCCTGCTCACTGAATTGATCTGGGGGTGATGTAAGTCTGGAGTGGGGATGAAGTGAGATATGTAGACAGAGGGAGAGACAGACAGAGAAGGGGGGGGGGGGGGGCTGAACACAGACACAGACTAAACAAAACTACTATCAGCACCTAGAGACCACTTCACTGCATGATTCACTGGAGGAGCGTTGGTTTGAAGAGGGAGAGAGAATATTTAATTTATTTGATTTGGCTGATCATCACTCTCTCTCTCTGTATGTGTGTGTGTGTGTGTAAGAACTTCATGTGCCAGTGTGATAGTCCCATATATATGTTTGTAATAAGACTTGTATATAACCTTAAGTCGCTTTTTGTAATAAGGTTGTATATTAGAGTTTCAGGCAGTACTGAATATGATGTCTGAGGACATTTTGTATGGTAGTCTACTTTAAATTATAAATGTGTTTGACTGTACTTTAGTGCAGCCTCTCATGTGAATGAATGTGTAGGCTATACAGTATGTGTGGATGCATCAAGGCTAAGGACGAGCAAGTGTGTGGCAAGCAAGAGCAAGAGTGAGTGTGTGGCTGATATTTGAGTTTCTGTATTACTGTGGTATGTCCTATTTTTATCCATCTCATCCATCAGAGATTCCCTGTAGAATAACAAGGTTTACCTTCCTACCTTGTGTGTGTGTGTGTGTCTGTGTGTGTCTGTGTGTGTGTGTGTGTGTGTGTGGTGTGTGGGTGTGTGGGTGTGTGTTCAAGGGGAAAACGAAACAAATCAATTCCTGGTAGAGCTCAGATCTCACAGAGACAGTCTGTCTCAAATTGGGTTTGTTCCCTGCGTTTTTTTTTTAAGTCATGAAGTCGTCACGGTTCGTCGTGACGACTTCCTGATTAACACCCCTCAGTGTTTGATGCAGAGCTATACACTCCTGTAGAGCACCTGTAGAGCCGATGGAGATTTCATCAGTGTATGTGTGTGTGTGTGTGTGTGTGTGTGTGTGTGTGTGCGTGTGTGTGGTGTGTGCGTGTGTGTGTGTGTGTGTGTGTGTGTGAGAGAGAGAGAGAGAGAGAGAGAGTGAGAGAGAGGAGACCACACAAAGATGTCCACAGTGTAAATCAATCAATAACATTGACAGAATTACTAAATAAATAAATTAAGACTAAAAGCAACATTATTGGGTTATTTTATATCTGAGAGATGTTAGACATCCAATAATGGTGTGTGTGTGTGTGTGTGTGTGTGTGTGTGTGTGTGTGTGGGTGGGTGGGTGGGTGGGTGTGTGTGTGTGTGTCTAAGTCGGGGGCATGCCCCCGACCTAAAATGGACATGAACCTGTAACGATTACATATAACAAAATTAGCCTGCAGTAATCGGATCACAAAAGCTGGTACTCGTAGCCTAATTTTACAGCGGCTGAAAAATACAATAAATCGACCAGGTTACAAACTACAGCGAGGCTACTATTGAAAAAAAGCAAGACTCAAGCATCTGAATGAACGGGCGCGAATACAGACACTTTAAATTCACTTTCACTTCAAATTACATTACAAAAGTCATATTCCCAACCTGAAGGTGCTTGAATGTAGTGGCGGTGCTGCAACTATTTGAAGCATATTGAATGTCACACTGTTTTGTTAGAGGCAATCACCTTAATAACACATTCAAAAGTTGTTTGAGAGAGCTGCGAGGCTGCTCATGCGTGAGGACCAATTATTGCATCACTCTTAACAAAACGGGCTCTGTTTAATAGCAGAAATGGTTCTTAGCCTTGTACCAGAGAATGATCCCCTCTGGTGCTGCTAAAGTTCTACTAAAGAACCATTTAAAAATGCATGGAATGTTACACAACAGCAGTATTACATGGACTTTTGAAAAACCACACTAGGTTATTTTTTCTGTGTTTTTTTATTTCAACAAATCAGACAGTTCTCTGGGTCAGTGATTCTCAACCTTTTTAATATCAAGGACCCCTAATTTAGTCCACATTAGAGCCACGAGATGAGAGTCTCTCGGATCCAAATCTGACAATATTTGTATTGTTAGACATGATTTTGTTCAGAATCCCATGACTATCTGTATTGTAGGTAGACATTCTCTAATTGTGTTAACTTCTTGTAAATTAAATACTGGTGACGTTTAACAATTCATTAATTTGCTGGGGACCCCCTGAAACCCCCTCAAGGGCCCCTTGGTGGTCACCGGACCCCCACTGCTCTGCATTGCGGTTCTACATAAAACCGCCGCCCTAACCAAAGAACCGTTATGGCTACCGGAACACAAGTTTTAACCTATACATTAAATTCTGCTGCCCGACTCAGATCTCAGGTTTCAGTGATATTGCTTCAGCTATTCTTCATTCTCAACCTGGAGATTACCAGCCTCGGGCTCACACAGTAGCTCTGCCTGATCCTGTTTTATAAGATTTAAAATCCCACCTGAGAAACAGAGGCTATAACAATTCCTTCCAAAACTCTGCAGTCAGGCCCTCTAGCTGGGGATACACCACACAACTGTTAAAATCCTAACAGATTATGAAAAGACTGGGCGTACACTAACCGACTGGTTTCTGCAGATATGACGACTGAAAAACTGGGGATCACACACTTAACGAGTACGCCAGATGAGGGATCACACACTACTCGACTTGTCACTGCAAATGAACCAAACTGAACGCACCAAACTCACATGAAAACACGAGCTCTCGCGGTACGCTACGAGATACCGGTAGCAAAGCAAACACGGGGATACAGCATAGATATAAATTCACATTATACATTATGGGTAGCGTAGCCTACTAGAGCTTGCTGTTGTTGTTGCGCCACCATCTGCATGGAATAAAGACCATCTGCATGGTCATTCTATTTTCTTTTCAGAAACAGAAAATAAAAAATGGAAAACGAATGATGCTTTAATTTTCATTTCAAAATCCAAAAATGGAAAACCGAAATATAGCCTATAAGGCATTGTCCGTTTTCCTGGTGAGAAACGGCAGATACAACATTTACAAAGGACTTGATTTTCCTTTTCTCCTTTGTAAAACAGAAAATAAAATAACAAAAATTAAAAAAGCCCATTTTGGGATTGCAACCTGAATATAGAGCTGTGCGTCTTTCAGCACCATCAAGGCCTGGAAAGCGGAAAGGAGAGAGAGAAGCAGAGAGGAAGGAAAATAGAATGACCAAAAAATACACAGATCCAAAACGCATTTACATAAAGGTGTGGAAGTCAGTCTGGACTGCACAGACAGGGAGCTGGAGGTGAGTAGCAAATGTGAATCAAATAGGCTACCTGTTGCTACATAATGGAGCCAATGCTATGAAGTAGGAGCTGAGAATGTTTGTAGGCTCTCTGCAGACTAGTGCAGACCAGGACAGACTCGGCCCAATTGTGAATCCTGGCTAAAATCGGGGCAATAGTTGTCTAGTGTATCCCACTGACGTTCATCAGGACAGACTGATATGGAAAACGAAGAAAGTCAACTACCCTTGTCTCAAGACGCCCACAACTAGGGAACCTGCACATGCTCGTAATTTCTGTTCTCTTAAGTCTTAAAGAAACGTTGACAGGCGACAGCCAGGAAAAAGCCGTGGGCGATGTAATTAACCTATTTGATACCTTATACCAAACTCCTTGATCAGACAGAAAGTCATGTCAATTCTTGTGACAGTGTAGCCTCTAGGCTATTGTCCGCTGTGTATTCGTGAAGGGATAATATATCATCTCTCTCTCTCTCTCTCTCTCTCTCTCTCTCTCTCTCTCTCTCTCTCTCTCGGCTGTGGGCAGAAAGTTGAGGAAGGAGTGGGGAGTTGCCGACACCTCACCGTTCAGCTCAGCACCGCGGACAGCGCATGAGAGCTCAGCCACAGCAAACACCTTAATATTGGAGAATTGATGGAGAATTAGCTGATTGACTTGACATCGAATACGTTGTTTTGGGGGATGTACACATTTTGGTTATTTTTTGATCATACAGAGGAGTGGAATTTTTCACAGCCCGCCAAGGTAAGTCTAGGCTGCTCTTATTTTGATCTTTTCTGAATAAACCGTTTAATATGACTACAAAATGTCCCTGAGGAATGAGTGCTAAAATGCTTTTCCAATGGTTTGCAGACGTTGGCAGTGTATCCTATAACTGGAATAAGTGTATCATATGCGTATTTGTTGCTGTTAAGATGCCCCTAGCACACGTATACATATACATTGCGTACAATATACCGAGACACTCAAGACACATTATTATAAAAAGAGACAACACGTCAAGCCTGCAGGTCCACCGTGCGTAAAAGCCGTGGCACTGTTCCCAGCGATACTAGTGCTTGACGCACAACAAACTGGGTGACTTGTGTGTTCGCCGTGTCTCGTAGGATGAGGCGTCAGCAATCAGTGCTATTAAAAACGCAAAGAGGCTCGAGGGAGACGACGACGATGCTGTCACGATTATATTTCATGGCTCATTAACATCAGCGGCTTTTAGTGCGTAATTAGGGATAAGAAACGGCATTATGTTTTCCTAAGTCAGTGCTTGTTAATCAGATAAAAGGAGTTGGCTCATGATACATTCTGCGCAAGGATTAAGGATTCCTAAAAGGCATTTCATTAAAAATGATACTTTTGTGATATTTTGAGAGAGAGAGAGAGAGAGAGAGAGAGAGAGAGAGAGAGAGAGAGAGAGAGTCTGTGCGTGTGCAGATACGTGTGCGAATACCGTTCACAGCGCACACTTGCATGCGCTGAAATGAATCTCTCTCTCTCTCTATCACACACACACACACACACACACACACACACACACACACACACACGGCGCAGAGTGAAGGATCGCACCGCTATGGGAGATGCACGCACCCCTTTAACACGTTGGCATGTGGGCGTGTGTGTTGGCAAGGTGTGTATCCATGTGTCTGTGTGTGTCCATATGTGTTTGTTATTAAGCCTGCGGGGAGGCTTACACTATGAAATACTTTTACTTCTTGTACAACTGATACCTTTAAGTGTGGTGGCTGATGACTCCTCTCCTCTCCTCTCCTCTCCTCTCCTCTCCTCTCTTCTCTTCTCCTCTGTTCTGTTCTCTTCTCCCTCTTTTCCTGTTCCAATGGAAGTATGGAAGAACAGGGCAGATATAAAGACTTTCTGCTAAAACAGTGAGAACATCTAGATCTGTCCTCTTCGGTTCCTTCTTCCCTCCTTTCTGAAAGCTACAATGGAGCCGCAGGACCAGACAGGCTGGTCTCCCCTCTCCGCAGACCTCAACTCCACCCCTCCAGCCACGACTTCATCCTTCCTGCTTTCTTCCTATTTCCTCTTCTCCAACATCTCCTCCAACATGTCCACTCAGAGTGTCCCATTCCAGGGCAGCAGCACTCTGATGACAACGGTCATCTCCCTGACGGTCTTCGTGTTCGGGCTGACTGGCAACACGCTGGCCATCTACGTGGTGCTGCGCTATGCCAAAATGAAGACCGTCACCAACATCTACATCCTAAACCTGGCCGTGGCCGATGAGCTCTACATAGTCGGGCTCCCCTTCCTCACCACCCAGAACGTCCTCTCCTATTGGCCCTTTGGCTCCTTCCTGTGCCGCGTCGTCATGACCGCAGACTCTATGAACCAGTTCACGTCCATTTTCTGCCTGACGGTGATGTCCATCGACCGCTACCTGGCCGTGGTTCACCCCATCCGCAGCACCAAGTGGCGGCACCCCCGGGTGGCCAAGATGGTGAGCGCCGCCGTGTGGGCCGTGTCCTTTGTGGTCGTCCTGCCTGTGGTCATCTTCTCCGATGTCCAGGTACGAAGTTCAGTCCTGGGCTGGCTGTCTTCTGCTGTCAGTCTTGGCCTCTAAGTGTAAGTTAGTAAGCTTTAATTTATAGTTCACCCCAAAATGAAAATTATCTACTCACCCCCATGTCAGCTGTAACTCCACTGAAGTTCGCAGGGCCATCAAACACACAGCTCGTTGGCCCTGTAGTTCCATCTCAGCCTTCTCCCAAACCAAACTGAAGTTAACGAGGCCAGCTTTTTACAGCTCCGAAAAAAAGCATAAACTGTCCATCAAATTTCTCCTAACACCTTCTGCTGCACAAATCTTCTTCACTGACAACGACCAGAGCATTGTCAGTGAGGAAAATCTAGGAGTTAATGAGGTAAATGCCGTACTTCAGTGCAGTTTTGACTGACAGAGGGATAAGTATATAATAGGGATGAGGATATTCCGATTTTTCAGTTTGGGGTGAACCATTCCTCTAATATTGAATATCAACTTATTTAATCTCCTCTCAGGACAAGTTTAATTCATGCAACATGATCTGGCCAGAGCCCAAAGACGTGTGGTCGACAGCCTTCATCCTCTACACTGCGACACTTGGCTTCTTTGGACCACTGCTCGTCATTTGCCTCTGCTACCTACTTATCGTTGTCAAGGTGTGTGTGTATGTGTGTGTGAATGTGTCATTACTGTCATCTACATCATCTTCCTTACTCTCATTTTCATCATCATCATTAATATTCTCTTACTCATACTCTTTACCATCGTTGTCATCATCATCATCGTCGTTGTCGTCGTTGTCGTCGTTGTTGTCGTTGACGTCGTCGTCGTCGTCATCATCATCATCATCATCATCATCATCATCATCATCATCATCATCATCAACACCCTACTCTTTATCCTCCTCCTGCAGGTGAAAACCTCGGGTGCGCGGGCGGGCTTCTCTAAGCGTCGGCGCTCGGAGCGCAAGGTGACCCGGATGGTGGTGGTGACCGTGGTGGTGTTTGTGCTCTGCTGGCTGCCGTTCTTCATCATCAACATGGTCAACCTGGTGGTCATCATCCCAGAGTCCAGCACCACCGCCGGCATCTACTTCTTCTCTGTCATCCTGTCGTACGCCAACTCCTGCGCCAACCCCCTGCTCTACGGCTTCCTGTCGGACAACTTCAAACAGAGCTTCAGAAAGGTGGGCAGCCTGGGATAGAAAGGCTGTATGGGCTGAGCTTAAAGGCCCAATCTGTAGATCCATTATGGCGCCCCCTGTTGAAACACTCTCCTACTTATTGGACTGAAGGCAATTTTTATCACCATTTTAAACATGAGTTTTCATATATTTTGAGTTAATATATTTTGAGGTTGTGACATGTTTTCATAGTTTTTTAAATTTATTTTAGAATGTTTTCAAACACATCTAAACCATACCAGTATGTTGAATTATGAACTTCACAAGATTAAAAAATCGTGTTTATAGAAGTTTAAAAAATCGTGTTTTCCATCTACAAGTTGAAGTCCTCAAGTTCATATGAGAATATCCTCAAAATTCCGATCAGGTCAAATGAATTCCAGATTCTGAATCCAGAATTACACAAGGTTGTTGCTTGAATGTTAAATAGGATGTTTATCTCTTATTTTAGCTCTTATAGCTGAGAACAGCTGATTGCATTTCTAAACTCACCCCTCTCAACAGTAGAATAGAAATGTTTCATGTTTGTCCAGATTTTACTTATTTTATCACTGATACAATGACCGATTTTGTGTTCAGTTCATGTCAGGTTGTTACATGGGCGGTATCATGTTAAGGTTAACATAGGTTGCTTGCTAAGTTACCTTGCTGGCTAGTTAGTTTGCTAACAAAGCCAAACAACTGCGTGTTTAAGTTAACTGATCTGTTATCTTTTCTCAAGCTGCCACTCGGTGCTTTGGAGTGGGACTAGGGCTAAAGACAGAATACAATTCCTATACTATATACTACATTCCTATACTATATACTATTATCTATATACTAATTCCTTTACTTTTGTGAAGAGAAGAGAAGAAGAGAGAAGAAGAGAGAGAGAGGGAGAGAGAGAGAGAGAGAGAGAGAGAGAGAGAGAGAGAGAGAGACCTTAATTTGGGAACAAATTTACTGTATTAGACCATTTTTGCAGTAACATTATTGGGTGGATCGTACGTATCCAAAACCTGGTTGACATACAGTATATTTAGTCATTCTTTGCACATAGCCAGTGGACCTCCAATATAGCACTAGTCATTATTGCCGGAGGATTTCTGATGCAACTTCAGAGCCTCTCTAGCTAATCCATGTCATACTTGGCTTTTGACCATGCAGGTGCTGTGTGTGAAGAGCCTGAGGCGCAAGGCCAATGGTGTAGAGGATGGAGACCCCAGCGCCCCGCGCACCGAGAAGACTTTCACACAAGACTGCACTCTGCTCCCCCCTCGTAACCAGGACTACCACGACCTCCAGAGCAGCCAGGTACGTGTGTGTGTGTGTGTGTGTGTGTGTGTGTGTGTGTGTACAGTATGCAGAGGCAACAGTGTCCTTTGGGCAAAGCACTGGCAAACCTAAGTGACAAGGGAAAATTGTCTGCAGGAAAGAAATAGATATGTGATTATAGATAATGCATGCATCATTTGTGTTCTGCTGTTTGCTTTGGGGAGGATGGAGAAACGTCAACAGTGCGCAGTTCGGTGGAGTGTAGCGGACTTATTCTTGCTCTCCTTTCCTTTCTCTCTCTTTCATAAACAGACAGACACACACACACACACACACACACACACTGCAGTTTTTCTGCATTATTGAGTCTGATGCCTCAGGCTTGGATATTGTCCCACTTAAGAAGTGGTGCTGCTCTTCTGAATGTAAATGAATCTATAACATGCAGGTGTTTGTGCTCGTGCAGGTGTGTGTGTGTGTGTGCGTGCATGTGCGAGAGAAATGAGAACAGACAGATGCATATGCGTGGCTTGAGTGTATACACATGACAGGCCCAGATGAATATGGATGGTAAATTAACGCTGCTGTGGTGGCAATGATTTGGAAAAGATTTCTGCTGGGAGTGAAGCATTATTACAACAAGGTGTGTGTGTGTGTGTGTCTGAGAGAGAGAGAGAGAGAAACAGAGAGAGAGAGAGAGAGAGAGGAGGGCGGTCAGGGCAGGAAATAGCTTTTGACTCAGTGTGTCCAGCATGGGGTTTGATCGTGTCTGATTAAATAACTCACACAGGGCCACTGAGGTGTGCTATACTGACCAATTAGCTCCAATAAGGCTTTCCCAAAGATCCTTCAACTGATTCAAGGTTATGGAAATTACAGCGTGATCAGTAGGTCACATCTTACAGAATATGTTAGAGCGGCGGTACAAAGGTTCCCTCTTTCAATTTATGCTGCTTCACTCACTTATTGATGTATGGATCGCCTTATTCTCAGAGCAAGACTCAAAGAAGCATGACCAGAGATGCAGCGAGAACACATACGCACACACACACACACACTCACACACACACACATACACACACACACACACACATAAACATAAACTCAAACTCAGGGTGTCAAAAAAAGAGACGCAGTCAGAAGAACCTCCATTGAAAACATTTATTCACTTTATTCAGGTCAGTAGTGGTATGTGTATGCATATGTGCACTCTCAGTCCTCAGTCACTCACACACACACACACACACACACACACACACACACACACACGCACACACACACACACACGCACGCACACTCACACAGCCTCATGAGGTGCTGCCATCTCCTGTCTCTGCAGGGCGTCTAATTGGAGCCTGCTGGTAACCCAGAGGTGGAGTCCAGCCTGTCAGGACTGTCAGTGAATGGAAAGACCGCTCTTTAAACTTTTTTTTTTTCACCTTTCCCTCCTCTCCCTCTTACTTTCACTTCCATTACCATGCCTCTCCTCTCCTCTTACTCTCCTTCCTTTTCCTTTTTTTCCATTTACTCCTAACTCCATCTTTCCTCTACCTCCCTCCCTCCTCTATTCTCCATGATTCTGTCGCTGCTCTTCCTCCCTCTGCGGCTCACTGAAGGTCTCTCCTCACTCTCCAGCCTCGCCTACCTCTCACACAGCAGCAGCGGACCTGCACCCCTCCCCTTCTACGTGTGGATTCCCCTCCCCCGGCCGGGGAAGAGGACCCGCCGCCACCACGATACCTTCCATAGCAAGCTCCACGGTAATCTCCACGTTAACCACGGCTGAACCGCCCACCGCCACCGCCCTGACTACGCCGCAGGAACTGTGACCTTTGATCTGTGACCTGTCGCACTCTGGGAAGCAGGAAGCACGGTCAGAAGTAGAGGAGAACGGCTACTTCATGTGTGTGTGAGGGCTCATACAGAGCTGGGGAGGAAAAAAAACGAGGCAGGTAGTAGTTGATAAGGGGAATGGAGGAAGAGAGAATGATTTTCTCCGGTGACAACATAGAGTTCAGTTCTTGTACTTTTTTTTTTTTTTTTTTTCCTGACTCACTGCACGCATACATGACCACACACACACATACAACACACACACACATGCATAATTCATAATGCATCATGACATTTATCTTTAATATCTTTCAAGCACTCCCACAATACTTTGTCATTACCCGTCTCTTGATGTGCATCTCTATGACTCACCCGGTCGGTAGGTAAGCTCTGCCTCTAACCCAGACACAGCCAGAGATGAGATGGACACCGCACTTTGCATTCGTGCAGTCCGCCTTTCTGTTGCCAAGCTAACATTTTCCTTCCTCTCCATCCATCCACCCATCCACCATAAGTGCCTTTTCAACCTCCTAAAAATTACCAGTGCTCCTAACTGGGTGCAGTACACCTTGCTTCTCTCACTCCGCCTCTCTCTCAAACATGTAACCTGTAAGGATCTATTACACTCCAGAAAAACACCATTAAATGCATATTTTAAACCGTGCTAGGGATCTTTGCACGTTGGCGGCTTCAAATGACAGCGAATGGTAAGTTGAACTTCAGTACCCAGATTCATTCAGTCACTTTTTTATACCAAAGGATACCAAAGAGTTAAGAGGGGCAAAAGATCTAAAGTTGGACAGTCCAGCTTTCCCTGGACGCTTGCTGCTGTGTAGGAGACAGTTTGTGTTTTGCTTTTAAGTTTCGGTTTGTTTCACTTCATGTGGCCGTAGAGGATTTCCTGCAAGTGTGTCCATAGCCGACACCAGAATATCATTTGGGGAAATAGGGCAAATCTACAGGGTTTCAATTAGAGAGGATGGGATGTTCTTCTCTATTGCACCCCTACTTTGTGATTTAAGCTGATATGTAGAGTATTTTTTTCCTTCTGTATTAAAAATCCTGCCTAGTGCAGGCAACATACTGGCAACCGGCAAATACCATGACGCACCAATTCATTTACAGTTCAATTAATTTTCTGTATTATAGCAGAAAGTGTATTTTTTTCTTTTTCATACTGCCACTCAGTCTCTTGGTAACAGATTCAGTTCATTTGGATGGGAAACTTTCAACGGATGAATTTGACATTTGTACAATTTATTGGAAAAATGTGTTGTGTAATGCACTTTATATACCATTTGTATTTTTAAAATTATAGCTTTCTCGCTGTTTGTCTGCTTGTCAGCCATTTGAAGTGTGAGTTTCTGTTTGTTTTTCTCTTTGGCTGCTCAGTGTCTTTCTGCAAAGGCAGCACTGAATAGAAAAATGATGAGCTGTTTCTATAAGGCCGATCATTTGTGCGTATGTTTGTGTGCATGTTTGCTTATTGCAGAAGCCATGATGCTGGTTATTAAATATGAAAGACTCCTCACATTCCAGGGTTTGTAGCAACAAATACTGTATGTCCCTGTTGTTTGGTCAACTGTGTTACAATGTCAGAATACTTTACTCAGCCTCTTGTTGTTTCCAACACTCACTGTAAATATTATTTGTGATCAGACAGAGAGCAGATTACCTCAGCTGGCACAGCTTCCCTAAGGCTCCAGCAACATGTACCTTATTCAAGGGGTTTGACCCTGCAGTGTCTGTGCTTAAAGAAATATTCCACTTAGTTTTAACATGGGAGTTATTTGGCTGCCATGAAAACCAGAATATAAACTACTCACAAAGATCGGATGCAGTGGGGACAAGTTTTTTACTTCCCATTCATTTGAATGAGGCCATGAAAATAGCCTGAAAACTTAGCAACTTTAACAAACTTAAACAGCTTTTCGTGCCCTCATGTTAAAACTAAGTGGAATATTGCTTTAAGCTTTTATTCTGAAAGGTTGTGCGTCGGCTTCAGTACAGGATAGGAGGAAGTAAACAACGTCTCTTTCCCTGTATTCATATCATATCACCACACAACCAATCCCTTTTAATAAGCATCATCAGGGGATTATAATCCAATATAAAATAATTATAATCAAATTAAACAAACACATCCAGTGAGCTTGTAATAGGCCATATTAGTAGGGAAATCATGCAGCATGAGATAATCCAAATTAGTAATACTGATTATGGATGGTTGTGCTCTTCTCAGATCAATCATTTTTAATCTGCGTAAAGAAAGGAAAAATCAGCGATAGCACAGAGTGAAAGAAACTTGATCAAGTGAATATCTTGAGCAGAAGCGATGACACAAAAATGAATGGAAACAATCCTTACAGGAAGAAAAATGCAATGAAGGCTTTTAGACGCAAACACGGGAGCTGTGCCGGCTTCTATTGTTCATGCTGTATATTTCTATCAGATTCTTTATAGTTGTTCAGAAGCATTGCTGCTGTGTGTTTGTTGGGTTTCTTTGTAAATAAAATGGTGTGATCATGAGAGTCGGCCTTTCTTTTTGTTTGCTGTTGTCACACGCGTGCACACACACACACACACGCACACAAACACAGACTTGACAGATTTGTGAGTAAATTATTGTGTATTGGAGCACACAGCTGTGCTCCAATTCATTTCATTTTAGCCTCACCGAACACATTGTGATGGAACTGTGGATTGGTGTGTGTTGCAACGCAAGCAGAGGTTCATCAATCAATAAATCTCTACAGAGAAGCGCAGGACTGGCAAAACACATCATTACCTGACTCTGTTCAGTGTGTGCATGTACATATAGCATATGTACATGTGTGCATGAGTGTATGTGTGTGTGTGTTTTTTTCACATGCCAAACACATTTATATATGTATAGGAACGAATACAGACACAAGAAAAGGGGTAATTGGTGGTCATTTTTTTTTAACTAAAAACATTTTTCTGTCCCTACTGGATCTATTTACACTGGGGCTTAATGTGACTGGGCATCTTTGAGTCTTTTGTAGATGCATCTAGATGCATCTTTTATGTCCATTGAGATTTTACTGTAATATCAGGTCTAAATGGGGTTGCATCTCTTGAGTGTGACAGATGTGAAGGCAATCTTTATAAAGGTAAGTTCCCACAGGTTCATTTTCTCTCAGAATTTGCATTTAGATCAATCCCGTTCACCAATGTGACTTTCTCCTCTCCTCTGTCCTCCCTCCTTGTCCTCACATGGTCAGAGAGATCGAATCAGATTACCATCATGGTTCACCTGGCTCATTTAAATCAACCAACCATTCGATACATTTTACTGAGGATCTCCGTCAGCCCATCTCTGCAGGACTTAGTCTTCCTTATGTTCTCTGTAAGGTATCAAGACTGTTGGCGCTGTAAGTTGGGACTGCAACCACAGGTGAGGTGTGTTTATGTCAGTGGCGTAATTGTGTCTAAAACCTTGGGGGAGACCAATTGAAGGTAGGGGGTCAATTTTACTCATTTTAAATGCATTTCCTGCAAAAGTTGAACTTTCTTGAATACAGTAAAAGATAGACTAAATCACCTTCACCAAAAAAGGACAAACTATTGGCCTAAGTTTTGAACACAATTAAAACAGTTTTTTAATACCATCCTTTTCTCTATTAGTTATATATTTTTTTCTTTTACAGTGTAATGTGTCTACTTGGAAAAAAGGGTAACTACATAAATCTTAACAATGGAGTAAAGATCAACACAACCAACTATCCTACATGAAACGTGCATGACTGCACACACATTACATTCTCTTGTTTAAAGACCACTAGCATTGTATTGTGGAACTGTAATGCTCCGTTAACTTTTTACATCTACATGAGAGCAAGCTAATGTAAAAACACAGTACAATATAATCCAGAAGATAATTAATGAGAACTTGAGACTGATACAATTCAAATTATTCAACAGAGTTTATTATTCCCACCCCATACCATAACATTGTGTGTGTGTGTGTGCGCGCACGCTACATATAATTGAAGTGATGCATCTATTCAAACAGCACTCACCATTAGTGTTTGGCTACAGGTGTTTATCATCCAGCTATTACACAGATGAGCTGTTTTTAAGTCTTTTGGTGCAAGTCCAAGTCAAGTCTCAAGTCACTTGAGACAAGTCTCAAGTTAAGTCACAAGTCTTTCAGGGCAAGTCGCAAGTCAAGTCTTACTGTAAGTCTTCATAATTGCAAGTCAAGATGCAAGTCTTTCTGGTCTGTGAATGCTGACCATGCCCATCACAATGACATGGGACCGGTTCTTGTGTTTTTAAAGTTTTCCTTTCAAAGTGTTTCTTATTCTATTCTTTTTCTTTGCTGTGTGCCTGGCTAGAACATGACATTAGACAGTGGATAACACCATGATAGCAATGATCCCATGTACAGAGATGGAGTGAGCTGATTATTTTTCCAGCTGGGTTCAAATGCTATCATCAGTTGCAGTTTGAGGTATCAAACACAAGGCAGAGTCCAGTTTGGGATGAGGTTGGGATGTGATTGGCATGCTTGGTGATTGATGACATATGTGGTTTTGATAGTGAATGTCCCGTATCACAAACAAACTGAATGAATGATGACGTGGCGTATGAATTTGGCAGAGCACCAGGATACTGTGCGTCGGCCGTATAGAATTTAGCAGACATTGATTTGACCGTATTTCCTATTGCAAATGAATGTAATGACTCAACTTACAAAACTTAGGACATTTTGTGAAATTCAACATGAATTTGGAAGAACTATGTGCTGTATAACCTGTCAAAGAAAAAAAAAGATCTCTGTGTGCCCAGATTAGGTCAGGTATCCTCCCTCTCCATATTGAAACAGGTCATTGGGTGGGTCAAGAGAGAGACTTTGTTATTTGTGTGAGCTTAAGGAGATTGAAAATGAGATCCATTTTGTTTTGTATTGCCCACATTACCATGATTTAAGAATGAGACTGTTTAATAAAGTGGAGCGAAAAAAATGATCTACTCCTTATGCAGGACACAGATATACTGGCATGGTTGTTTGAACACAAAATTTTTAATTGCTGACTATTTATATGGGTGCTCACTTATTGAATTTGATGATTAAATACAAAGTATTGGTTTAAAATAGTATTTCTACCTATTGTTAAATCTCACACTTTTATTTTGAAGGCTAAACAGCCAAACCGAAAGTCTTGTTTCGGCTAATGCAGATTTTCTACTGGCATGGGGGTGAATAGATAATGACTGAATTTGTATTTTTGGGTGAACTATTCCTTTAATGTGCTTACTGTAATGAATTGAGTATTGCTTACAGCTATAATAGCAAACTGAAATTTTGTTTATTTTATTGGTGTCTTGCAATCCAATGTGGGATGGGCCACCTAAGTGGCATGACACGTAAATAAAAAAATCATTCATTTAAAAATTGGCAAGAACGCAAAAAGACAATCAATTGTTAAACTGAAGATCCAGCTTCAATTGAGGCTACAACCTCTTTCTGAACTCAGCCACACAATTTCTCTAATTTCTCTGAGTTGTTCGCCGCTTTCATCCTGGTGCAGCTGGACGGCTGGAGGCTTGGCGACGTGTTTATGCTTCAAGGCTGTTAGACAATATTTAGGCCTATATATCACACACACAGACACACACAGACACACACACACACCTAAGAAGCATGTGACATCCAATTGCACATACATTTTGACTTATTTTACATACATTCGTATTGAAAAGTTGGACTTGTAAATGGATGCATCTACAAGCCTAATAATAATCCAAACTCATTTTTGGCATTCACTCAGAACCAATCAGAACACGGCTTCGTTTCTCCATTCTAATCGATTATGACATCACTTGATGGAGCTGGACTCTGCTCCACCAATCAGAGCCTGTCTCAGCTGCACTGATGACATCACAATCAGAATTCTGACGTGTTCACAGCAGTCCAGGGCATAAAAGGCCCCGCTTGAGGTCTTGAGCTTCATACCTTACCACGGTAAGGTATGCTCCCCTGGGTGCTGGTACAGCTGATGCTTGGACCGCAGCAAGAGGCTCCCTTTGGGAATCTTACACAGTCTTCATTTCAGACTATTGTATGCTTGATGGGCGTGTTTGGAAACTTTCTCTTTTGATAGTTTGGATCAGGTGGCGTGGCGGCAAGCGAATGCGGTTCGTTGAAGAGCTGGTGGTTGGTACAAAGAGGCGCGGTTTGTGAAGCCAACCTGCCAGCCGCTCCCATGGTGTGGTCTGGCAGTTAGCGATGGCGGTTTATTGAAGAGCTGGTGGTTAGTACAAAGAGACGCAAACCCGCCACCCAGTCCAAACTGTCAAAATTAACTAGACAAAAAAACATTAAAACTTCCAACACCACCAATCTCGTTCGTACCCCTGCGATCTACCTGAAAATAACTTCACCAGCTACTTTCCTGAATTTCCCCAAGGGCATTGATGCTATCTTAGCTCATCTCATCTCATCTTATCTTAGGGTTGTAGGCCCTTGTCAAAGTCCACAGTAAGAGCTTTACCAGGGGCTCCAGGGAATGTGCTGGGTGCTGCCGCTGCTGCTCCTGTTGCTGCAGCAGTACTTTTATGCCAGGTGGTATTAGTCCAGGGGTGGGCAATTATTTTTCCTGGGGGGCCACATGAGAAACCCAGATTGTTGCCGGGGGCCAAACAAATTTTGTCATGCCTTAACCTCGAATTTTATCACTAGATTAAATTATAGAAAAACATACTGTGCACTTATTCTTCAGCATTTATTATATTGAAAATCACTCCAAACAGCATATTAAGAAAATTAAGCTATATGCAGGAGTCTTTGAACCTACTGTACAGGGCTAACCGTTTTGGGTAAAAATTGTTCCATTAAAAAAACTAAACAAAACAAAAAGCAAGGTTGAAAAATAAAACCAAACAAACCTGATGAAAAAAAAAAAAAAAAAAATCCAAACCAGTAGGCTACACCATCTCATACACATATACACACATGCACACGTTACTTTTTTTCCACAATTTATGAGAACATGAGTTTGTTTGTTGGATAATCCACTGTGGATTGTCAATGCCAAAAAACAAAAAGCTTTGTTGTATGAAGCTTTGTAAAAAGTCCTTACTGCTTTTGTAGCTTAGCTAGCAATCCCTCAGCTGCCCTCACCTTCTCATCTTCCGACAGATTTCTGTATTTTTCATATTTCTGCGTGTTTTGTCTCAAGTGACGGCTCAAGTTGTAGTCTTTGAATACAGCCACATGTTCGTTGCAAACTAAGCACACAGCTTTACCGCCAACCTCAGTGAAAAAATACTTAAACAGTCTACATTCGGCATCAACCTTTCGCTTTTTAGCGCTCATTTTGTGTAGCAGGCGACTCCAAATTGTACCGCCATCGACTGCGTTGCACGAACAAAATGAGACATGCCTCAGCCGGCCCGCCTCTCGCCAGCAGATGTCGCTATGACTTCAAACATCACTCACGTCAATGTCAACGGTGACAGGAAGAAGCACACTCACGACACACAAGCGTTTCAAAATAAAAGCCAATTTAGGTTCGATCTCATTCGATTTTTTTTTTAGCTTCATAAGTAAAATGGTGTGGTTTGTCTTAGACCTCCCGGGCCAGGCAGAACCATCATGAGGACCGGTTCCGGCCGTATAATGCCCAGGTCTGTATTAGTCAGTAGTGGCAAGCAACCATCCATTTCCGTCTGACTAGATTTTCCGCCATTTTGAATTTTCTGAAAAACCTATTTTTGCGAACTCCTCCTAGACCGTTGAGGCAATCATCTCCAAATTTGGTGTGCATCATCTCTGGATGGCCATGATTAAAAATCATTAAAAAATTTTTGATATTCCAAACCGTTCTGAATTAATTAGCTTCTAAAGTTCAGTCAACGGTTGTGGGCGTGGTCTATTTTACAAAAATTGCCGTAAATCATCAGTGCATTGTGCTACCTGTTCCAAATTTGGTAGACATGTGCAGATGTCTACTCTGTGATGGAAGCCCGAATTGTCTGTCATTTAACCCATAGGGGGCGCTACAGCAACGTTTCAAGTTTTAAATGGCTATAACTCAGTAACTATACATCATAGAAACAAAATTCTTTTTTTCCTGTATTCATTGGTTTAAGCCGCATCATTTTGCTAGGCCCCGCCCATTCCCGCCATATTTGATTTTCCGCCATTTTGAATTTTCTCAAAAACCTATTTTTGCGAACTCCTCCTAGACCGTTGAGGCAATCATCTCCAAATTTGGTGTGCATCATCTCTGGATGGCCATGATTAAAAATCATTAAAAGATTTTTGATATTCCAAACCGTTCTGAATTAATTAGCTTCTAAAGTTCAGTCAACGGTTGTGGGCGTGGTCTATTTTACAAAAATTGCCGTAAATCATCAGTGCATTGTGCTACCTGCACCAAATTTGGTAGACATGTGCAGATGTCTACTCTGTGATGGAAGCCCGAATTGTCTGTCATTTAACCCATAGGGGGCGCTACAGCAACGTTTCAAGTTTTAAATGGCTATAACTCAGTAACTATACATCATAGAAACAAAATTCTTTTTTTCCTGTATTCATTGGTTTAAGCCGCATCATTTTGCTAGGCCCCGCCCATTCCCGCCATATTTGATTTTCCGCCATTTTGAATTTTCTCAAAAACCTATTTTTGCTAACTCCTCCTAGACCGTTGATGCAATCATCTCCAAATTTGGTATGCATGAGCTCTGGCCTCCCCTGATTAAAATGTATTAAAAGATTTCTTGTACTCCATATCGTTTGGCCGCTATAGGCCAATCAATTGTAGGGCGTGGCACATATGTGACAAAATGAGCCACAACTCATAAATGCCTTGTGCTATCTTCACCAAATTTGGTGCACTTGTGCAAATATCAACTCTGAGGAAATGTGCAACATTTGGTGTCTACAACACACATGTACCCTAGAGGTCACCAGATGCTTGGACCCCGTCATAGCCGCATGCGGCTATATTTTTTACATTAGAACTAGTCAAAATGCTAATTTAAGATATCTATCATTATTTTATGACTAGTCAAAATTCTAATTTAAGAATCAAAATGGTAGTCAAGTGGCTGTCCTCATCCTTCTAGATCTGAGTGCTGCATTTGCTACGATTGACCACAGTATTTTAATTGACAGACTTGAGAAATGGGTAGGTCTCTCTGATACTGTTCTTGATTGGTTCTGCATTTATATGACCGGGAAACAATTCTTTGTTAGCCTGGGTGATTATGTTTCCCAGACAGCTGATATTGATTATGGCACTCCTCATGGTAGTATTCTCGGGCCTATTTTATTCTCTCTATATGCTCCCACTTGGTCACATCATCAGGCATCACAACGTCAATTACCATTGCTACGCAGATGACACCCAATTATATATATCCGTTTCACCAGATGAACCTAATGCTCTGAGTGCCCTTATTGCTCTCACTGACATCAATATTTGGATGAGCAACCGAAGTAACAGATTTGGGTGTAATTTTAGATTCTGACCTTAGCTTTAATTCCCATTTTAACAAGGTCACAAAGACAGCCTTCTTTCATCTTAGGAACATAGCCAAAGTGAGACCTTTTTTTTTTTACTGAGAGAGATGCAGAAATGCTTAACAAACTTAACTTAACTAACATACTTCCAAAACAATCTGTAAGAAAACTACAGGTAATTCAGAATACTGCGGCAAGAAGTTTAACAAAAACAAAGAGAAATGAACACATTACTCCAATACTTGCAACACTGCACTGGCTACCTGTACCTTTTAGAATTGATTGTTCAAGTCCTTTTACTTGTTATAAAGCATTAAATAACCTAGCACCTTCTTATATCAAAAATTATCTTTCATTTTATATCCCTGCCAGAACACTAGGTCCTCATCTAGCTTTCTCTTAGATGTTCCTACTGTTGTGCACAAGAACTCTGGCGAAGCTGCCCTCTGCTTCTACGCCCCTAAACTGTGGAACAGCCTCCCTCTAGATCTCAGAATGGAGAGCTCGCTTGGTATTTTTAAGAAGAGGTTAAAGACCTATCTTTTTAATCTGGAATTTAATTAAGTTTATTTTATGTCCATGGCTTTTTATGTTCTTACCCTTTTATCTTTTTATTCTTACCTTTGTCCCCTGGTACTTTATGGTATTATAGTATTTTATATTACTATATTTATAACAGGTTGTATTTATTTATCTATTTTATTTTATTTCTCTTGACTTGTTTTACACTTTTATTTGTTTCATATATTTTATTACTGTTAATTGCTTAGCTTTGTATGTCTACCATTTTGTTCTTTGTTTTTATTTTACTTTTTATGTGAAGCACTTTGGGCTACATTTTGTATGAAAGGTGCTATACAAATAAGTTATTATAGTCAAAATGCTAATTTGAGATATCTTTTATTACATTATGACTAGTCAAAATGCTAATTTGAGATATCTTTTATTACATTATGACTAGTCAAAATGCTAATTTGAGATATCTTTTATTACATTATGACTAGTCAAAATGCTAATTTGAGATATCTTTTGTTACATTATGACTAGTCAAAATGCTAATTTGAGATATCTTTTGTTACATTATGACTAGTCAAAATGCTAGAGGTATCAAACACAAGGCAGAGGCCAGTTTGGGATGAGGTTTGGGATATAATTGGCATGCTTGGTGATTGATGACATACAGTATGTAGTTTCGATAGTGAATGCCCCTTATCACAAACAAACTGAATGAATGATGAAAAATACAAAAAATACAAAAAGCTGAGATATTTTTATCTCAGAACGCCATGGTCACGCCTGAAATTTTGCCTACTTTGAACATTAGTGGGCTGATTACACCTGTGGGCCCTGCCGATTACACCTATGGTTTATGTGTGTGTAAAAGAAAAGAAAGAACGAGAGTCAGTGAGTGAGGTTTGTGTGTTTGCCAGTGTGTCTGTTGTTGTCTGTTCAGCCACTGAGAAGAGAAGAGAAGAGAAGAGAAGAGAAGAGAAGAGAAGAGAAGAGAAGAGAAGAGAAGAGAGACTGGTAGACTGGGAGAGGAGGAAAGGAGAGAAAGGCTGGTGGTGAGTAGCCTACAGGAGAGAGGACTGAGAAGAGGAGAGGGGAAGAGAACAGAAGCGAGGAGAAAAGGAAAAGAAAGGAGAGAGGAGAGAGAGAGAGAGGAGAGAGAGAGAGGAGAGAGAGAGAGAGAGCGAGGCTGGTGCTGAGGAGCTGTGGTACATGGAGAAACCCCCGACAGTGTGGCCTTTCATATTTCAGCACCCTGGATCCTCATTTCATTCCCCAGCAGACCACGTTGTCTCGCCCAAAAGCCTCATATTCCCTCTGGGGGGTCCTGAGCTTTAAAACAAACAGAGGAGACACACTTCTGCCCGCACATACATACTGCCCCCCCCCCCCTCTCTCTCTCTAGACCATAGACTGCTGTAATTATATAAGACTGCAAATGTCACAATGGCCATGCTGGTTAGGAACTGTCAGTGTAATCAGAGCAGACAAGCAATCACTGTGTAAAGGTACTAGGTGTCTGTTTCTTCTCAAATATCCTGTCTTTTACCGATTCAATCTCCTCCCATACTCCTCCTCTTTGGAGCTTTTTTAAATAAAATTCCATCCTACTACCTCAACCTGTCTTCATTTATCTGTCAGTTGTAGTATATTTCCTCCTGTTGTGCTGCCTCGACTCCACTACACCTCCCTTAATCTTTCATTTTTCTCTCAAGCTCTCAATGAGTCTACCGCCTTCAAGATTTACAGCAGCACAACTGCCTCTTGCTCTTTCTCCCTCTCTGTGATTGATGCACGTACTGTAAGACAACATCCAAAAATAAACTATTTTTGATTCCTCCGTGATGATAAAATCATGGTGAGGACTATGGATTGGTCCCATTGTGTTTGTGTGTCCCTCACACACGATATCTTGGACACCACCAAAACTTGGGGGAGTGATGCATCACACAACTGATATATTTGTTTTTTCATGGAGGACAACATGTTTACTGTTGCCTTGTCTTACTTTTACTGCCTGTCAGCCCAGATGGAGCAAAGGGAAAGGAAGCCACTGGAGATGACTGGAACATATTCCCACCCCACTCTCTGTCTCCCCTCAGCCAACCGCTCTCTGTCTCTGTATGTCTCTCTTTCTCTCTCCCAGTCCCTCTCTCTGTCTCTCTCTCTCTCTAGATCTCTTCACTCTTTCATGGTCATTCTTTCAATTAGGCTGACAGGAGCCAGACCCTGCTAGAATCAGAGGGCAGAGTGTAGGGTGAATCGGTGGAGAGTAATGGAAAGGGAGAGAGACGTATCAAATAATGTGAGACAAACAGACGAACATGGGCTGGAAAACAGAACACAAGTCAGAGACAAAGGTTTGAATTGAGGGAGAATGAGAAGAAGACAGAGGTACAATGTGTGTGTGTGTGTGTGTGTTGTGTGTGTTGTTGTTGTTGCTGTGAATCAAATGACAGAGTAAAACCTCCCTGATAGAATGACACCGCTGTAAACATGGATGAGGGAGGAAATGGAGTGGCAGAGTGAAAATGAGACGAGACAAGGAAAGGGAAGCGTGATTGGATGACTTCTGTGGGAAAGGACCTTGATTACTGGTTACATGCAGTCACAAGCCCCGCATACACCCCCACCTGCTCGCCGATGTTTATCTTTTCTTGTGTGTGTGTGTGTGTGTTTGAACAATGTTTACCTGCTGATAATACTCTAATCAATGGTCTATCAGCCAGTGAAGAGCCAAGGACACACGGTCACTGCTTCAGTTCTCTCTCCCAGTCTGTTTTTCTAACTCACCCTTTCTAATGACTCCTTCGTGGATATTTCTCATATATATTCCCCTCACCCCTTTGCCTATCTCCGACCTTCTTTCTCTGTTAAAATCTATAGCCTCTTCCTCTTCTATATTCTGCTGTCTTCCTCTCTGCTGTCTACCTTGAAACAGCATCTAGCCTGAGGTTGAGCTAACCAGCATCTGTAAAGCCATCAGAGATGTTGGGGCAGCAGAAGGAAAACACTGCCAATCTGGAATTACAAAAGCGATGCTGATGTTCAGTCATATTTTTGAACAGATCTTGTCTGTCACACGTTTTGCTTCTCTGTTCTTTCATTTCACACTGTTTTCTGACATCGCTGTAAGACTTCCCTGCATTGTGGCTGCTAGCTTCACCTTGATAGCCACAACCCACTGATGCAACATACACCCACAGCAAATGGTAGATACCCCAAAATGTCCCAAATGTGTATATGTACAACCACCTAAAGCTGCACTAGGCAACTTTTCACACTGGCAGCTCCAAGTGGCAGTGAGAGGTAACTGTTTGAAAAATTTTAACTTCAATAGCCAGCAATTATGCAACGTGATGTTAGTAAACAGCACACTCATACCAAGCCGGCCGGTCTGTGATGCTTTTTTTTTTTTTTTAATTGATAGAGAGTGTGAGAGAGAGACAGGAAGGTATGGGAGAGAGAGAGGGGAGGACATGCAGCAAATGACCGTGGGCCGGATTCCAACTCGGGTCGCTGCGGGAAGGACTGAGCCTTATGGTACGTGCTCTACTCGGTGAGCCACCGGGGCGCCCCCGGTCTGTGATGCTTAATACAAAGGGATGCCAAAAGGACAAGAGAGAGGCTAAAGATCTAGCTTTGTTGACTCCAGTTTTCTCTGACGGAGTGCTCGCTTGCTGCTGTTAAAGAGACAATTTGTATTTTGCTCTTAAGTTTTGATTTGTCACTTCCTGTGAACAGAGAAGTATTCATAGCCGACACCAGAATTTAATTTGGACCATGGTGAATCTATGGGGTCTCAATTAGGGGGGATGGGGCCCTCTCTTTATTGCAGCCTAAACACGTTTAAGCCGATAACATGGGTGTATTTTTTTTTACTTAAAAATCTTGCCTAGTCCTCCTGAATTTCAATACATTTTAAAGAGAGACATCCATTCCTAGGAGGGTCTACTTAATTAAAATATATTCATCATTCTACCCATGGCGCTATCATGGGATTCACTGTATGCATGCATAGTCAATTGTTCAGTTATGTAAAAAGATACTAAGTTGCATAATTTGGCTACAAAGACACTGTTCAAATTTCAGACAAGACCAGTGACAAAGCCTGAATAACAATGACAAAGTGCCAAATTTGTGTATGCGTATGTGTGATGTGTGTAATGTGTGTGTGTCTGTGTGTGTGTGTGTGGGGGGTAATGTCTCATTAATTAATGGCTCATTAATTATATATATTTTGCCTGTGCATTGATATAATCAACAGCATCTACTGGGGTTAAAGTAGACATATACATTCATACACACACAGACACACGCCCACAGGCATTTTAAATGAGCTCTCAAATTATTCCTTCACAGATTTCAAGGGCCAGAACTGTTAGCATTGGGACTCTTTTTATCATCTGTCATTCAGTTGAGCAAATAGTCGGTCTGCCTGCCTGTCTGTAGATTAGATATCCTGAGTGTCAGTCAAACCCCAGGTGATCAACTTAATGTTGTAATTCAGAAAACTTTCTGCAGGGGAGCATATAACAAGCTTGAACGCCCACTTGACTGACTGTTTTATGTCAATCATAATCCTATAAAGAAGACCAGGGGCCATGGAATTAATGACCGAATCCAAGAATGGAACAATTTATTTTATTTATTTAGCCTTTATTTTACCAGGAAGTCCCATTGAGATTCAGAATCTCTTTTCCAAGGGAGACCTGGCCAAGAAATGGCAGCAGGGGTTACACAATAAAACATACAAAAACAGCACAGAAACAGAAAAATACTAAAACATGTACAATAAAAAAGGTCACAATTAAGATCAGAAACAGGAGCACACATCTTGCACAAGACTGTGGATAGTTTGAACTGAACAATGTGTTATGTTACTGTGGAACAGTGAGTTATAGACCACAACATGGCTGAAAACATAAACACACATAAATGTATCTGTGTGTGTGTGTGTGGGGGGGGGTGGGTGTATGTGTATGTGTGTGTTGGGGGGTGGTGGTGGTGTCATATTAAAAGCTTGGTGTTTTCTTTATTTTTTATTAAAGCTGAAAGCTCACATCCTCATTTATATGCCAAGTAAGTTTTATGACCCAGGAAACAGTGCTGAAACATTGTTCCAGACTAGAAATTTCAAAAATTCATCAGTCAATTTAAAAACAAGGCTATGTTTCTTAGTATCTGAAATCTTAACTTTTAGGATGTAAATGTGCAATGTGTGTAACTTACTGAAACAACTTTTTACAATTGGTTTGATAGCAGCACTGGACCATTCATGAAATTACTGAATAGCGGCACTGAAATACATAACCCTTCCATGCAGAAGCATAGGGTTTGTTTGAGTGGGGAACGCATCCCTCTTTGTTCAATTTGTTCTCATGGATTGCATAAACTATATGCAGAGCAATGTGTTTCAGAGAGTAATATGCAAACATGGTTAGCCCAGTCTTAAGCAACTATGCGTTGTAATCAGGAATGTAGTGGAGGGTCAACCCACCTTTTTATTTGCAGAATAGAGTTTACCTTTTTAGGATGATACAAACCTTCATGAGGTAAATTCAATGTATATCATAGTAAGTAATATGAGGATAGGGTCTTTTAAGGGAAAAAATAAATAAATCAGTGCTTTTCTGAAAATTGTATCGAATTGTGTTATGATTGTTTGCCTTATGAAGATCACCTTTTTAGTTACCGCAACATCTGCTTGTAACTGGAAAGCAGTCAGAGAGTGCCAACCTCTGCCAACGCTGAACAATTCTCCAACTTATTTTTACACCCAGAGACATCCTTCCTATCACTTCAATTTTAAGTGAAATTGATTTCTTGAACCTCCAAACATACCTGTGTGGGATTTGGAATCTCTCTATCTCTGTTATTTTCAAAGTTAGAAAATGATAATCCTAGATCTGGATCCCCACCAAAAACTGCTCAATTATTCCTTATCTGTCCACCAAAATCATGGAAATCCATTGATAAGTTTTTCAGATATCCTGCTGACAGACAGACAAACTAATGAGGGTGAAAACATAACCTTCTTGGCAGAGGTAACTATACTGAATAAGCCATTTCACACTTTTGTTCAGTTTTGTACATGATAGCTTACGCATGTATTTATAAACATCGAACAAAAAGTTCGGAAATTTGTGTTTGGTAGATTATTTCTCTGTTGTAACAATGCTTCTTGGCAATACATTTTATACCGTTGGAAAGCCTGTTTATTTCCCTTTTAAAATGGTGCCGCATTTGTAAGGAACATGCATTTGTGAGATGAGCAGCACAGCTGAGTATGTGGGTTGCGCTCATGAAAAATTTGCCAAATCTTCTCTGCCAATGCCAAACAGCTTATTCTGCTGTTGCTATTGACTCTTGTTTTGAGCTTCCGGTACCCCCAGGTGCTGACAATCAGGTACCTGATTGGCACCTGCACTGGAACCCGAACATGTGGAGGAACGTTATGTTCAGCGATGAGTCCAGATTCTGCCTACGGAAGTTGGATCGTAGGGTCAAAGTGTGGAGAAGACGGGGACAACGCTATGCTGATTGCTGCACCGATAGAGTAACACCTTTTGGTGGAGGCAGTGTGATGGTGTGGGGCGGCATCTCCATCACTGGAAAAAAGAGGCTTGTCATCATCGGAGGCAATCTCAATGCAGAGAGATATCGAGATGAGATTCTGCAACCAGTGGCAATCCCATATCTCCACAGTCTGGGACCGAACTCCATCCTCCAAGATGACAACGCTCGCCCCCACAGAGCGGGGTTTATCAGAGACTACCTTCAGAATTTGGGAGTAGAGAGAATGGAATGGCCTGCCAACAGTCCTGACCTCAACCCAATTGAACACTTATGGGATCAGCTTGGGCGTGCTGTTCGTGCTAGAGTGACCAACACAACCATGTCGGCTGACTTGCGACAAATCCTGGTTGAGGAGTGGAATGCCATCCCACAGCAGTGTGTGACCAGGCTGGTGACCAGCATGAGGAGGAGGTGCCAGGCTGTTGTGGCTGTGTATGGTTCTTCCACACGCTACTGAGGCTCCTGACTGTTTGTTAAATGAATAAATTGTAAAATTGCCAATATGTCTTGTTTCTTCCTTGTTACTGATAGACTTCAATCATCCAATCCACCAAACAACACCAAACAAGAGTCAATAGCAACAGCAGAATAAGCTGTTTGGCATTGGCAGAGAAGATTTGGCAAATTTTACATGAGCGCAACCCACATACTCAGCTGTGCTGCTCATCCCATAAATACATGTTCCTTACAAATGAGGCACCATTTAAAAGGGAAATAAACAGGCTTTCCAACGGTATAAAATGTATTGCCAAGAAGCATTGTTACAACAGAGAAATAATCTACCAAACACAAAGTTCCGAACTTTTTGTGCGATGTTTATATAAGTGTCTCCAGACTTTTCTCCCCCTCGCCCTCCTCCCCCTCTCCTTCTCCCACCATTGTGTGTTTGAGATAGCGATGAGGAGTGTACAGAGAAAAACATCTATTTTCTCCTCTGAAGGCAGGTACAGTAGTACATACACTCACACACACACACACACACACACACACACACACACACATTTGACTGTAGTATCAGAATATGTCCTTGCCACTCTGTGATGTAAGACCAAGAGTAGTAAATAATATACATGATGGTATGCAATAATTTATTAAGTATTAGTTCCTGGTATCAGGAGTGTGTGTGTGTGTGTGTGTGTGTGTGCGTGTGTGTGTGTGTGTGTGTGTGCGTGTGTGTGTGTGAGGGGGTACATTAGCAATGAAGGAGAATCAAGGTGACGTCTAGTCTCTGGTCGTTATGAAGATGGGACCTCTCCAAAGATCTTTCAGGCAAAGAGGACACACACACGCACACACACACACACACACACACACAGAACCCCCTCCTCCCACATAACATATATTTAATGTGCAGAATAATTTTGAGAATCTCAAAAGAGCTTTATTCCATAAGGATATATACACCATTTGAAAAACAAACGAACAAAAAAAATGCATAACTGTATGTAACTGATGCTCTTTGTTGATAGACTAGAGACATTGAATGAAGGCCGTCAGGAAATGTTGTTTTTAACTTACTGGATATATTCTGTATAGCATCTTACAAAAGAAATGTGGCGAGAAAATCATTTATATTGTGTATGTGTGTGTCTTCCTTACCCAAACATGTGTTAGTATGCTGCTGTGGAGCATCTTCTCTCCCTCAGCATCTCAAACACCTTCAGTCTGCGGAAGCTGTAGGAGCAGCGGAAGAAAGAAACTCAGCTCAGCTTCCATAAGGTCCACATGTGTTCAAACTTCTCTCTCCTTACTCAGCACCCTGGTGATTCACCTGTCTGTCTGCATTTCCTTCTGTCAATCCATCACTCTGTCTGTAGTGCTCTCTCTCTCTCTCTCTCTCTCTCTCTGGTGGAGGGCATCTGTTGAGCGGTGCTGAGGTTTGTCGGCGTATAGCGTCTTTTTCCCCCTTCTTTTCTTTTTCTTTTTCTTTGCCTTTGCATTTTGGGTGTTAGGAGTCCTTAGTGATTTTAAGTGGTTTGTCAGTGTTTGTTTGGGGGGGTTCAGTCTTGTTTTTTTGGTGGGCCGGTGTTGGCGTACCTGCCCGCCGGCCAGCATGGCCTCTCAGTCAGGTGGAGCGGAGGAGGAGGTCTCGCTCCGTCATGGAATACGGTGTGTACCCGACAGCGGGACTACGGTGGAAGATGTGTTGCAGGCTGTCGGTGAACAGGTAGGGTGCGAACATCTTGTTTACGCTTCCCGAATGAACAAGGCAGTGGTTGTGTTTTTGAAGAAAGAAAGTTTGGTTTGCAAAGTTATTGCTAGTGGCATTTGGGTGAAGGGAGTGTTGGTGCCGGTGGCTCCGCTGTCGGCCCCGGCGACGAGAGCGGTTGTGTCAAATATTCCTCCGTTTATCAAGGATGAAGTTTTAGCGAAGGAACTCTCTCGTTTCGGGAGATTTGCCAGTGGGTTCAGGTTGATCTCACTTGGATGTAAGGAGCCAGGTTTGAAACATGTTCTGTCCTTTCGCAGGGGCATAAGAGGTTTGCATGCCCGCATAAACAGGCAGGGAGAGGTCTCCGGTAGGCCTGGAGACCAACCTGCAGCAGAGGGCAGCGGGGAGAACACTGCTGAGGAACAGTGTGTGGAAGGAGAGGAGGGACCCAGCGAGGCAGACAGCCTGAAGATGAGGCAGGAAGAGGTCAGAAGAGCCAGGTGGAGGGGTCTACAGAGGAGAGAGATACAGGCTTGGTGGATGAGTCGGGTGCTGGAGAGAAGGGCGATGGGTCAGCTGTAGCATTGGGGCCGGCACCAGGAGGGGGCAGTCTGGGCCCCTATGTTCTGCGCCATCATAGTAATGGGTTATGTAAGGCTGAGATATGTCCTGTTAGTTTTTCTGATAACCACTTTAAGTCGAGATGAAATGAAAAATGCATTTTTAACCCTTTTAGATCACATCCCCGGTCATATCGTGCACCTATTTAACAATATATGCCAAAAAAAATACAAAAAATCCATTTCTTTGTATTTTTATATCAAAATCCAATCATGTTTTCTTCCTGTAAAACAAAATATGCCGTGTGCTTACGTAAGCATGAACCAACCAATTTCAACCAATAATATCATGACATCCACCCATCAATCATTCTTCAACCTGGTGTGTGTGGAGCCAACAGTCCTCTGTAGCTCCGTTTCTCTCTGTAGCTCCGTATCGCACTAAACTCTAAGCCCCGCCCACCGTTTAACGGTCCAATCAAATGCGAAGGATTTGATTTAAATCCCTCTTGTAACTGTACACCGCTCAAATATTCCGTTCCACTGGGAAGTATGTCACAGTACAGAAGCTAAAGACGCTCTAACTTCCTCATCTGAGGGGGCGTGGCTAGCGAGCTATAGAGTAGCTAATTTTGGGATTTCCCCCTTCTACTACCATTCTTCATTAGGGCTGGGTATCGTTGAAACATTTTCGATACCAGTACCGGTACCGATACCTTGACTTCGATACCGGTTCCTGAACGATACTTTTTTCGGTACTTTACTCTCTCTGTAATAATTTCAGCTGTAAAAAATAAGTCAAAATTTCTCAATTTCAACATTGTTATTTATTTAGAAAATTTTACACACCACACAAAATAAAACCCTAAAAATAAAATCCCTCTCCCTTTAACAATGAACGTGGTCACTGCCCTGTAGCATTCACTGACTCTCTGGCGGGGTAACGACGTCTTCTGCACCAGGGTGAAGGGTGTAAGCTCTGTGGCTCTCACTGTGACACGAGGGCGGGGTGAGAGTGGGACAGGGTGACCTGTCAATGAGCGCAAGAGTGTAAACAACACGACTCACGAGCTGATGATAGTGACAACGCTAGTAAAAACGCTAAGCTAACGTCAGCCAAGACAATGAAAAAAGCCCAGTTATCTCCAACAACAACTTATCCAACTAGCTAATTAATTACCTGAACATGATGAACTCGATGAAGTTGTCGATGCCTCACTTAAAGTTTCGGCGTCCGTGGAGGGTTCAACTTCTTCGGCGCTGGCTGCAGGCGTGCTGCTAACGTTAGCTGCAGCTGCTGCGGGGGACTTGGCTAGACTAGGCTATCAAATAAGTGTAGGATACACTCTTCAGCTTTTAGAAATATTTGGTGTTTGACCAGGCGTTTCCTCAGGTCAGACGTGTTCCCATGGCCAGCTTTGCATTTCGCATCACAAACATTGCAGCGAGCGTTGTCTGCGTCAAGTTTTGAAAGTGTAACCACACTTGGGGCCGCTTTCGGCTCGCCATCGCCCTGACAACAAGCAACAAGCTGCAGGGGTGACGTAATCTCGCTCTCAGAGTCTCGCTCTCTCTCTTTCTCTCTACTCTCTCACCCAGATGCGCGCTCAGGTACCGAAATTTGGCACCGATTGATTTTACATGAATCGGTACTCGGTAGTACCGACGTAATTCGGTCGGTGCCATAAAAGTATCGAAGTTCGGTACCCAGCCCTATTCTTCATACATCAAGATACAGGCAAGACAATGACCAAGCCCAAAACCATCAAAGCTCAGGAAAGTGCTAAGTGAAGATAGCTCAGCAACCTCGCATATGGAGACGAACCCCTCAACAGCAGAGCTGATGAGTGCAATCACCACCTTACAGAACACTGTGGAGACTAAATTCACAGCCATCTCGGCCACTATGAATGCCATGCAAAATACTCTGTCAACAATGACAGGGAAGATACGCGACATAGAGGAGGCTGTGAATACACACGACGGCAAGCTAGCTTCTCTCGAGTCGCTCTGCAAGGCTCTCCAGGACGGATACAATGAGCAGCGCAAGAAGCTGGCGGACCTCGAATCCCATTTGAGACGCCAGAACATCAGGGATCGCAGAGGGCACGGAGAAAGGAAAGCCAACTGAGTTCATCTCTGAACTGATCCCATCCCTGCTGGGAGCTGATCACTTCTCGGGCAAAGTACTGATGGACAGAGCACACCGCTCCTTGGGCCCTAAACCGGCTGAGGGTGGACGCCCACGTCCCTTCATCGTCAGGCTGCACTACTACCTAACCCGTGAGCTTATTGTAAAGCTTGCCACTCAGAAAACTCAGAAAACTCCTCTACAACGGGGCGAAAGTTTTCATCTTCCTTGATCTGACGGCTGAGGTGCTTACCCGACCCAGAGAGTTTGACGAGGTCCGGAGGAGATGCAGGGCGGCCAACATCCGATGTGGTTTTTTACACCTGGCGCGCTTTCGTATAACAGTGGACGGAGACACACGAATCTTCGACAAGCCCGAGACGGCTGAGCACTTCCTTAATCAGAAACTAAACATCAGCTCTTCAGAGTAATGTCTTCAGTCTTCTTCCACTATCTGAAAGACTGCGCAACCAGTTGGTGCGTACACGGTACGTGTTTAGCATGTGGAACTTTCAGTGCTGGACTAACACAAGAGTTCTGTTCTACGCTGTCTCTCCATAACAAGTAACTGGACTCTGGAGTTGAGGCCCATCTTAATACTGTTCGTGAGTTACAAGTGCTCTGAAAATAGTTAGGCATATTTAGGTGTGTGTTTGTGGGCACAGCAGTAGTATTATAGATAAGCACTCAGTTCATTGTATGCCTACATAAGCCAGATACATATGTTTTTTCTTTTTCCATTTAGTCTCTTTATTCTGTATGTTGTTGGAGAGACAAAAATGTACTTATTTTCCTTCTGTTGGAGTGGAGCCACGTATCGACTATTTCCTTCTTGACTCTAAACTCATCTCAGCAGTGAGGGACGCCACCTATCATCCTATTCTGATTTCAGATCATAGTCCAGTCTCTTTAGACTTGGAGTTTGCTAATTTGGATAATAGAGGACAAAAGCATTGGCGCTTTGACCCAACACTACTAAAAGAGAGAGAAGAATGAGAGGGCACATAATATCCTACACAGCAGCTAAGTGCAAATCACAAGCAGAAGCCCTCACAGATATAGAGGCTAATTTACACCGATTTTAACAAATATACCAATCCTCCCCTACAACGGAATTGTTAGGTAAAATCACAAAACTAAAGTATGACTATAAATCTTTACTTACGAAGCAAGTGTGCTCTCAACTGATCAGCTGCAAACATAGGTGATAAACCACATAAACTACTCGCTAGATTACTGAGACACAGGCCTCACAAGCCATACTTGCAGTTAAGAACAAAAATGGAAAGTTAGTTACTGACCCGCAGGAAATAAATTAATGTTTTGAAGAATTTTATTGTGAACTTTACAGCTCAAATAGTTCTGCCAGACAGACTACAATAGACAAGTTCTTAGAGGAAAGTAAACTGACTAAATTGGATGAAGAAGCAGTAGCAGATTTA
Organism: Centroberyx affinis; assembly: GCF_046629955.1. Lineage (NCBI taxonomy): Eukaryota > Metazoa > Chordata > Actinopteri > Beryciformes > Berycidae > Centroberyx > Centroberyx affinis. The sequence continues at coordinate 75,936 of NW_027278840.1, read as the reverse complement.
GAAGCAGATTTTACATTAAATGAGATCAAGGCGGCGATTCAGCAGTTTCCAAATAACACTCACTAGGGCTGAACTGCCAGTTATTCTTGATGGAGCATGTTTTGAAGTGTGACTTCTAGAGTATTTGTCCCAGATGCTGACTGGCAACCACTACAGCATGTCTGGGAAGAACACGATGAGACAGTGTCCACTACGAGGGGTAGTTGAATGAACCTAGTAAAGTTACAGTCCTCTTCTCTTTCCATTACAAGTGTTAGTTATGTGTGGTTTCTACAAAACGAGAAATAAAATACAAGATTTCAATTGGTGTCCTATACAGAATGCAAATGATTTATCAAGGCGTAGCAACATGAATTAACTGTTACAGCCAGTACAGAGATGCTTGCAATTCGTATGACTTCATATAACTATCTCCAATTAACTCAAAGTCAAGATAAAACTGTAATATGGATAACCTAATCATCACAATAGCTAACAAACACTTAGCTACCACTATGGTAATAATTGAGTCAGCTTAGCAAGGCTAGTTAGCTTGTGAATGTCAAAGTCATGCTATGCTAGCGATAGAGCTAATAGCAACATAACAACTCAGTGTAACAGAATACACTAAAACACTCATACAAATACTCATAAACACAAATGAATAAGTGACTTACACTTAGCTGCACGCACAGACAACACTCTGAAAAGTAGAGGTGACGAAGCAAGGAATAACAACTTGAACATGCAGGAACACCGCAGTACACCACATCATGAAAGGCCCAACTGAAAGGGGGGTCCTAATCTTGATGACCATAAGTCTGCCTAACTGCAAATGTCCACTAGGGGGCCTTTACTACAGCCTGAACATAATTACAGTCTGACCATGGCAATTAGCTGGCCTTTTTAACAGAGCAGGATGGTCTGAACACTGCGGGTCTCTCAGGGTTCTACGTCTCAGTTCTGAGGGCCTGGAGACTACTGAGGCCTACATGAGTGGGAGGTGTAGTCCCGGGGTCATGGTTGTGGGAGGAGCCAATCTTCTACAACCCACTGTTGCCACTGGGCTCTATATGCACTGCCACACTGATACATTGCCTCATGACCGGGGCAATCATCAAGCTGGGCCACCTGAGGTCTCCGGGGGGAGGGGGGTGGAAAATCCCCCATGCGCTGGCACAACAGGCGGGGGTGACCTCCCTGAGACTGGTAGAGGGGTTTTTGAAGGAGGTGTTGAGGAACTTACCGGACAATGTGCTGGACTACTTTAAGTTACCACAGGGAAATGGGGCTCCAGATTTTCCAGAGTTGCAGGTATCTGCTGAGGATGGGGGCTGGCAGGAAACTGGGATGCTGTTGTGTTTTTCCACTCCGAACCTGGGGAGGTTTAGGCAGGCAGTAAGGCTCTTTATGCAGCCTGTGTAAATGCACCAGATAATAAAGAGACATATGATCCAGACGTCCTCATCCTTTAACTCATGAGTATATTTTATTTATGTATTTCTTTTTTTTTTTAATGTATTTCTACTGCAATTGCAAGGAGAGTGATTCAGTATCCAAACGAGAGGGCAATCTCAGAGAATAATTAGGGTGGGCTAGGGCATATAGAGGCACCTTGCTCACAACATCACACCCGTTATACATCATAATTTATCTCTAGGGCAGAGAAAGCAGGGAGTTGGAAATGGTTGTGCTTTTATCTCCTCTGAAAGGACAGAGTAACTTCTCCTCTCTTACCCAGGTATTGCAAAACATAATCTATTATTGCTGTGAAGAAGGAGGCTCTTACAAAAACAAACTGATGTGAATGTTATAGCAGTCATTGTACAGAGGTTTGCAGGTAAAATGGATTGGCTCTTCAATGTCAGTACATGTGACAGGGTACGACATCTGGGTTATCAGTCACAGAGAAACTTTTGCTAAGATGCTGTAAATTGTAAATAGCAAATGGCTTTTCCTGGTTTGTCACATGACTACACCCTCTACTTCTGTATGGCTCAGTGCAGCTGCACCTGTTAGTAATCTATTGGCTGCTAATTCCATTCTTATAGCGTCACTTCTATTTGGTTGATTTTAGTGTTTTTTACCACAGGTCAGGAAGGACACAAGTGCGGAACTACAGGCAGGAGACAAAGGTAGAGTAAGAACAGCAACTTTACTGGTAGGACTAGGCAGCTTGTAATAAAGTCTGTTTCAAAAGGCAAATCCAAAGGTCAGTCCAAACAGGCAAAGGTACAGAATCGTGAGGCAAAGAACAAAACCGAACTTGCAGAGATCATAACAGGCAGGAACAGAACTAAACAGGCGGGATACGTATCTGGCAAAGCACAAATGACGATCTGCCAGAGAACTGGTGTACAAAGACTGGTATATATACTGCTGAGACTAATGAGGAAACTAGGAACAGGTGTTTGGGAAAGGCAGGCAGGCAGGTGATTGGATAACAAGATGATCAGGAGATGTGCAGGAAGGCAGAGCAGGCAGGTTGGCAGGAAACAGGATAAACAAGTGACAGGTGGACTGACAGGTGGGGGGGGAACTACAGGATCTGCACAGAGACAAACAGCACAGAAAAACAAACAAAAACAGAGAGAGAGAGAGAGAGAGAGAGAGAGAGAGAAAGAGAGACTAGGTCGAGCTGGAGGCTCAGTTTTTTGTATTTACACATGCTTTTAGATGAATTGTTTTACAAACTCTGACAAAGGCTTTTTTACTAATAGATCTTTATTCTCAGTCATTTCACCAGATGATTTTTACCTTTAGACATATCAGGCTGTGGTCAGCATGTACTACTGAGTTGGGTCCTTTGATGTCTGCTGTAGCAGCATAGCAGCTGCTATAGCAGCTTTCAATCTGCCTGATTATAAATCTACTTGATGATTCTAATATGGCATTGCAAGATTCTTACATATCAGAACTCATTCTGGCTGCTTCCACTGCCCCAGCTGGCGAGACATATGTTTTTCTAACACACACTTGTGTGTGTGTGTGTATGTGTGTGCATACACAGTAAGCTCTTTCTTTGTACAAATAATTATTTAATTCTATTTTCCAGTCACCGCTAACATTATGCAAAGCCTAGACCAAAAGCACCAGGATCCCACTCCAGAGCCCCGTTCCATAAAGCGAGTTTACCAAATAAGCCAGGCTTCTTTCGGTTAGTCTGACTCATTTTCAGTGGATTCAGTTCCATAAAGCAAATTCAACATAGTTCAAGCTCAGTTACTATGGCAACTTATGCTGGGAAACTAACCTGGTCCGGGGCAGGCTAACTGTCAGGCTAAGCCTGAGTTGTTGCTTAACCAGAGTTCCTGTAACACTGACCCAAAAGTGATGACTTTACCACTGACTTTCTGGCGTGCTGCCATATTATTTTACTTTATTAACCACTATCAGTCAAAAAAAATTAAGTTAATAGAAAATGAACTTAAATAAATAATAAATATTAAATTAAATTAAATTAAATTAAATTAATTATACAATGATAAATGATAAGATATAGACCTATGTGTTTAATTATATGGTGATATCAAACGTTTAGGCTTATGTTACATAAAATATGTCTCAATCTAAATTACCCCAATAGAATGACAATAGCTACATAAATAGTTAACAGTACAATTGCAAAAAATTATATTGACCAGAAATGTAGTATCTAAATCCATTATGCCTCTATCCTCTATTTGCCCGATAGGAAACCATGTTTAAAAATGTATTGGTTAATGTATTGGTTAATACATATGAAACAATGTCAAAAAGTAAACTTAGATGTGTTTAGTGGGTGTTTGGTTTTTCAATCAATTCAGTAAAGGTCTATAAATAAGGACCTCAACCCATGTGTTGTTCTTTGTCAATCATGGCGCGTCCTTTCATTGATGAGGTGGTGGATGAGGGAGCTGTCATAGTACACTGGGCATTTCAAAGAGAACGTACTTTCAGGGACAGCTCAGACCCTTTGGCTTACCCTGACAACTACCTGTATGAGTGGTACAGGTTCTCGAGAGAAGGGATTGCATATATTTGTAGATTACTCAAGCCACACATTGCGAATAGCACACGCCGCAATAAAGTGCTCACAGTCCCACAGACTGTGTGCATCGCACTTCGCTTTTTTGCCAGTGGCACATTTTTGTACACAGTTGGAGATGCAGAGAATATTGGCAAAGCATCGGTTTGCCGCTCTGTACGAGTTGTGTACCTGTCTTTAAAAAGACTGCTCAATGTGTTCATCACCTTCCCTGGCCACAGAGGAATTCAGACCATTAAAGATGCCTTTTATGGAATCGGAGGTAAGTTCAAGCATTAATTGTATGAAATATTTTTGAGTGTTAATGTCCGAGGTGACAATTGGAGGCTAACCCCTTTTACTTAACTTTCGTAGCTTTCCCAAACATTATCGGGGCTCTGGACTGCACCCATGTGCGTATAAACCATCCGTCCGGTCCGCATGAGGCAGACTTCATCAATAGGAAATCATTGCACAGTATCAATGTGCAGGTACGGTCCTACTAATTGGGATAATGGTCTTGTAGGCTACTATAGAATAGATTGTAATAGATTGCGCTATACAATAAACTGGGCACCAGGGTTCTGTTCCAACTGTTCAGTACAAATTACCGTGATCTAAACATCTTTTCATAGAATAGGCCTAATTCAACAGATTTTTCTCCACAATTTTAAATGTACACTGAACAAAAATATAAATGCAACACTTTTGTTTTTGCTCCCATTTTTCATGAGTTGAACTAAAAGATCTAAGACTTTTTCTATGCACACAAAAGGCTTGTTTCTCTCAAATTTTGTTCACAAATTTGTTTAAATCCATGTTAGTGAGCACTTCTCCTTTGCCAAGATAATCCATCCACCTTACAGGTGTGGCATATCAAGATGCTGATTAAACAGCATGATTATTGCACAGGTGTGCCTTGGGCTGGTCACAATAAAAGGCCACTCTAAAATGTGCAGTTTTATCTTGAAAAAACACATTTATTAGGCACTGAACTATGGATCTCATGACTAGCGCTACAGATATGCAGTCAGTATCTGGTGTGACCACCATTTGCCTCATGCAGTGCGACACATCTCCTTTGCATAGAGTTGATCAGGTTGTTGACTGTGGCCTGTGGATTGTTGGTCCACTCCTCTTCAACGGCTGTGCCAAGTTGCTGGATATTGGCAGGAATTGGAACACGCTGTCGTACACGCCGATCCAGAGCATCCCAAACATGCTCAATGGGTGACATGTCTGGTGAGTATGCAGGCCATGAAGAACTGGGATGTTTTCAGCTTCCAGAAATTGTGTACAGATCCTTGCAACATGGGACCGTGCATTATCATGCTGCAACATGAGGTGATGGCGGTGGATGAATGGAACGACAATGGGCCTCAGGATCTCATCACGGTACCTGTGTTCGTTGTCCGTAGCTTATGCCTGTTGCCGGTTGGATGTACCGCCAAATTCTCGGAAACAACATTGGAGACGGCTTATGGTAGTGAAATGAACATTCAATTCACAGGCAACCGCTCTGGTGGCCATTCCTGCAGTCAGCATGCCAATTGCACGCTCCATCAAAACTTGCGACATCTGTGGCATTGTGTTGTGTGATAAAACTGCACATTTTAGAGTGGCCTTTTATTGTGACCAGCCCAAGGCACACCTGTGCAATAATCATGCTGTTTAATCAGCATCTTGATATGCCACACCTGTCAGGTGGATGGATTATCTTGGCAAAGGAGAAGTGCTCACTAACACGGATTTAAACAAATTTGTGAGCAAAATTTGAGAGAAATAAGCCTTTTGTGTGCATAGAAAAAGTCTTAGATCTTTTAGTTCAACTCATGAAAAATAGGAGCAAAAACAAGTGTTGCGTTTATATTTTTGTTCAGTATAGTTACTCACATCCCTCTTTTTAGACATGTTTTGTTATGCCTATATTATTCCAGTCTAATGACCTACATTTTCCATTTTTTCAGATGATCTGTGATGCAGAATGTGTCATCACTAACGTGGAGGCAAAATGGCCTGGCTCAGTTCATGACTCCAAAATCTTTCGGGCCTCTTCTCTTTCCCAGCAACTGTCACAAGGTAGGCTTTTCACTAAACATATGGCAATGTAAAATAGTACAGCTTTAAAAATACCTTCACCATCAATTTGTCATTACAAAAAATAGTCAGTTAGATTAATTATTTTTACTCTATCCAGGCGAGTTCTCAGGGGTTTTGCTGGGAGACAAGAGATATGCCTGCCTGCCCTATCTCTTGACTGCCTATCAGGAGCCCCAGACAGAGGCACAGCGCAACTACAACGTTGCCCACGCACACACGAGGGCTTGTATAGAGATGGCGTTTGGCCTCATTAAAACGAGGTTCCAGTGCCTGAACCACCTCCGAGTGACTCCACAAAGGGCATGTGACATTACCGTTGCGTGTGTTGTGCTTCATAACATCGCCTGCCTGAGGAGAGAGAGGCTGCCAAGGGTGGTTGTAGAGGAGGACTGGGGCAATGAGGCAATTTTCGATGACAATGAAACAGGCAGGGTTATAAGAGACTTTCATGCAAATAATTATTTTGGTTAGCATTATATTCAAATCCTTATGTTAAGGCTTTGATTAATCTGTTTTTTGTAGTTTTCATTTTCACACAAGTCACATAATTTGTATATTTGATTTCAACTTGAAGCTGCCTGTTGGGGGAAAAGGCATACAATTAAATGGTGTCAAAAAAAACAAAAAGTAATGTGTCATTGTCTTGATTATGGCAGTTCTACTTGCATCTTTCTCCAGTTGTTGGATTTCCAGTTCCAACTTCCTCATCTTTAATTTTTTGTATTGGATGTCTACATCCAGTGCATCCATTTGTTTGAGGAGGTATCGCTTGCACACCATCTTAACGTTTTCTGCATTCTGTAGGAACAAAAAGTTTACTTATTTTTTGGAATGCTCTTGGCATTGTGTTGTATTCATTAGTTAATACTCACTTTGTCACCTGTGGTCCCAGCCTGAGAGGGTCCTAGAAGGGTCTCAGTGTCCTGCAGCCAATAACACTATGAGCACCTCACCACACAAGTAGGGCTTTAAGTGTATAATCTGCAATCATTACTTACCTCGGGCCTCCTTGAACATACAGACACAGTCTCCTCATCCTCCTCCCTTATAGATGGGCCTTCACCCAGAAACCATTAATCAAACTCTGTTTAGTGATCACCACTTAACATTGACAGTAAACCAGTGCTTTAAACTATCTCATACTCACAGGGTCCTGCATGATGTCTGGTGGCTCCAACAGGCACACAGAATTTGCCATCAATATGAAACAAAGAATATGCAAATAGATATATCAACCTTTTATGTAGTCACTCCTTGTACTAGGTGGCATGGATTCCGACGCTGTTCCCCCCTCTATTCCCTCAATGACTGGCCTCCCCTTGTTCAGCTCCAAGGCCAGCTCCTCTGCAGGAGTTAAGTGTGCTGGTGGTGGCCCTCCCCCGGTGCCAGCAGCATCACTCTTCTTTTTTGCAGCTGCAATTAATAAACATCATGAGATTGGACAGTTCTAGCATCAAGCTGATTATACTTAAGTGCTTATATAGCCTATAGGCATACTTACCATTCTGAACAATATTCTTACATTTAGTTTTCACCTGCTGCCACGTTCTTTTCTCCCCACTCAAGTTGTTGCTGTTTAAAAGTGCCCCCCCCCCATAAAAAAGTTTAATTTGTTGAAATCATTCATCAAATATACATAATATACATTATATGTATATATTAAACGAGTGAACATGTATACATTTGCAGCCTTGAGGTTAATATCTATTTATTCTTGTATAAGATATTTTAATAACCTACAGGTTTTCTGTTCTTACTAACTGTTTGATTGTAACGTTATTGTGCCCAAGATTTAATTTGGTTGTATCAAAATATTTCATTACATTTTAACTTAGTTGCTACTTACGCATTCGATCGATCAGCAATTTCGGCCTACTTGAACCTGTCTCGAATTAGTCTGATTGCGTGAACTTGAATTGACCTTTATGGAACCGCTTTAGCCGCAACTGATTTGTTAGGTTCATGCAAGTCAGGTTTTGGATTTTAATCCCCACTTTTCTTAGCGCGCTTTATGGAACGGGGTTCAGTTAACCTAATCAGACCAGCTGATGTGTGTGTGTATGCGTGGGAACACGTGTGTGTATGTGTATGCATGTTTGTGTGTGTGAATGAAGGTACCTTCAGTCTATTCTTTAGTGGGAATCCACGGGAACAACTCATGAATATCTAGATGCTCTGGAAGTCACAACATTAAAGATTGAATAGACATTGTGAAAACTGCAAAAACACCAAAATGGGTCAGTTGAAATGGGCAACTTTTGGAGTTCTGAGAATAACGCTGTCAGTCTTAAGGCTGATTTTAAGCTTTAATTAAACAGGCAGGTCAACTTATTTATAATGACAGCCTGGCACAAGTTAAAAGGATTTTAGACAGGAGGTAGGGAGGGAGTTCCAACCGAGAGAGATATGTCAACAACACAAAGAGAATACACAAACAGCCAATGGACAAGGCAATAAACAATAAAACCATGGACAGGGCAACAGTAGCACAAACAAAGCAAGATCATAACAACAAGCATCAGGCAATTCATGACAATAATATATACAGTGTCAAGTATAGATACATTAAACATTGCTCACAACACTGGAACAATAGATGCCATCTGAAGCACTGAGAGCAGCTAGAGGAAGCAGCACCAGAGGACCAGACAGAGACTTTGAGGTCAAATCGCAACAGAGCACCGGCCAGACCCAACACACACTAATGCAAATGTAATGCATTAGTGTAAAGCACTAAAAAAAAAATTTGTGTAAAGCACCAATCTACTTCACACTTGGTGGGTGTATTGCTGGGGATCTAAGGATGTGCAGTGTCGAGTGTGAAGTTGTTTGGATGAGCGGTTCTCGAGAAAGCTGCAAGCAGCAATACCGGAGGCCAAGCAATCGGCCCGTTCCGAACAGGCATGTTTTGAACGGGCACTGCACTAGTCCAGAGAGAATTGTGAAAATCTTTTTTTTTTTTTGCTAAGCTATAATTTGTTTCCTGTCCTACCCCTATCAATTTTTACCAAAATAATTACAGCCATGTTTCTGAACTATATGTTGTTTGTTGCAGCCCTAGACCTATCCTTTTTGCAATTACAAAAATATGGAATCAGGAATGCCTCATATATAAATAAATGCACAAAACAAGATTTTCAAATCTATATATAAATAAACAAGGGTGAACACAAATGTAGCCTATTTTCCCATACACAAACAAATGTCACCCCACTTGTGTAATGCCAACCATCACTTGAATAACACATATTTATTTCCAAGAATAATATATTTATACAAAATAAAATATAGATTTAAAGTGCTGAATGTGCAGCTGACATCAAAAAACACGTGAGTTTCTATTTACAGATTGCTGAATCTGCATTTCTAAAACTGAGACATGGATTTGTTTTCAGATTTGTTTTCAGATTTTTGAGACATTTCTCATACAGGTCTTCCAATCCACAAATGTGTTTGTATTCTCTTTAGCCAATCAGATTTTGAGACAGATGGCTGCTTGAAAATGCACACCACATCCCTCAAATTACAGGCTGCAGATGGGATTTCATCCATTGGGAGGGAAGGCCCTCATCCTACAAGCAGTTGTGGATGGCAGATACTGGTAAGAATCACCACTTCATCTCGCCCAGGACAGACTTCAGTTTCCTTCAACCTCTATATGACACGATCAGCTGGACACACGTGCAATTTGACCACAGTTCATGAAATGCAACTAAGGTATATAAATGTCCTGACTGGTGTCTATCAGTGTGATTAAAATCAGTACTCGCTGCTGTCATATGAAAACCTCATATCTCTAAAATGTCAACTTTTCAGGCACAAAGAAAAACTGTTTAGTTTATCTAATTGGCTTTAAAAATGTTTCCTAAACCCAAGATTTGTATAATTTAGATGTGCATGTAATCCTTCAATTGAAGATAAAACATGAAAATCACCAAAACTGGAGTTATGAGGTTATGTTACGGACGATATGTTATTTTGCTTACTTTGATAACAAGCATATTCGCATTAATATAATCAGAATATCGTGTTTACATGGGCTCTGCCTTACTCACATTATTGTCTTAATTGCATTATAATTGCATAATTTGCAGTTTGTTGCTGGCATGCTGCCAACTTGGAACATGCTAGCTGAGTCAGGATTGAGTTTTGTTTTAATACATTGCTTCTGATTGGCAGAGCTGACCAGTGGCTTGATGCTTGTGTTACATCACTTGTGACTGATGGAGCTGACTAGAGGCCCTTGAAACATGCCTATCCAAAATGCCACCAATGCTGCAGGAACAAGCTAAAGTAAAGTGGCTCTGATAACCTGGCAGCAGTAACAAAAACTGCCTGACCAGAGAGATTATCCCCTGGTACCCCTGTCTCTTCACATCTCCGGCAGGCTCAGTACAGAAGAAAGGTTCCTGCCGCACAAGCAATCCGTCTTTATTTCAAAACCACAGAAACCTTTGTAATCCAGCCAGTAATCCTTGCCCTATTTCTACCTGCACAAAGGTTTTAACATTCTGGCTAAAGATGTGATTTTTCAGTTTAGATCCATGCGTGCACACCTTCGCATACACTGTGAATACACAGCTGCAATTACAGCACTTAACAGACGGGCACTGTCATGCACAGATAAGCGTGCAAACACACACACACACACACACACACACACACAGGAACAGGAACACCTGGAACTCCTCCTGGGATCATTATGTGTGGAGAAAGAGAGGTGTGTTCACAATATCAAACAGATGGAAAAAAAATTGTCACTTGTTTTTATTCTGTTGTGTGTGTGTGTGTGTGTGTGCTCGTGCATGTTTATGTATGTGTGTGATAGTGTGTATTATATGTAGGCCCATGCCAATGTGTCTGCACTGTGCCTGCTTCTCACTATACAGAAGTTTATTCAAACCACAACAAGAAAGATCAGTTTCTCCTCACCTTGAGTCTTTGTGGTGACTGTTTGCAGTGCTGTGGATATGCAGTGTGTGTGTACTTGTTATCTTCCTGGAGTGACGCACTTTCCACAGCCCATCCGCAGGGAGTCGTGTACCAGCTATGGACGACATCAGGTGCTGATTTCTCAATCAAGCAATTTACACTATGATTAGTAAAAATTAGAATAAAAGAGTTGAGGAAGAAAGGCTGATGAAACTGAACCAGACTGCTGAGACTTAGTGGAACGAAGCTACATGCTGCACCAAAGTTTGGAGCCACCGGACACAAGAGGCAGAAAGACATGCATTGCCCAAAGAGTGCTGTGGCAAGTGCATATCCCTCTGACACTGTTCTGCTGGGTGACAACCATGCAGTTTTCTCTCTCTGCGTATTCTGCCTACAGCCAGAGAGAGGGAGAGAGGCTTTTAATCCTAAATTTTGAGGTCCCTGCTTGTTGTGGTGATGCACACTTGAGTTGTTCCCCCCATCTTTCTTTCCAGCTTGTCGCAGAGGTGGCACCGTGTGAGGAGGATCCCACCTCACCTGGAGGGAGCGGGCATTCTGGTGGCTTTGTCGGGAGTCATCCCCCTCGCTCTCTCCCAATCTTTCCTCTCTTTCTCGCCTGTGAACTGTCACATAAAGACTAAAAAAGCCCCCCAAAAATCTTTAAGGGAGGATCGCGAGGGGCACACAACCGGCTATAGTGATTCACAGGTGAGTCACAGGTCTAATTGGAGATTTCTCCTATTGTAGAGAGAAGAAAAAGCAACAGACTTGGCCAACCTTCACTGTGATGGAGGAAAAGCTGTTTTCCTTTTTTTCAGTCCTTTTATTTATTTATTCATTTTTTTTACCATTTTTATTACTGCTGTCCTTCCACCCTTTCTGACATTACCTTGTAATGAAACATGACAGTGTGTTCACTTCTATGAGAAGATCTGGGAATTGATCAGCACCGGCTCAGACTGCGCACACTGAGGATAGCTTGAGGCAGAGCACAATAAGAACAGAATAGTATTGCCCTGGGCTATACTGTGTGTATGTGTGTGTGTGTGTCTGTGTTCTTGTAAGTCTATCATTGTGAGAATCAGTTTCACACCTTCAGAGAGAGTATGTTTTAGAAAAGTGAAGTCATTTTCATTGGTATTCACTTCTCCAAGGGGCTAGTATAGAGGCAGGACCTGTTTTTATCGTTAAGATTAAGACTGGGTTTAGGTTAGAGTTAAAGGTCCCATATCGTGTAAAACAGGATTTCCCCCGCCTCTTTGATTATAAAGGAGTAGGATGTGCTATCTAAACATCGTGAAAGTATCAAAACGCACGGTTCGCAACTAAATTCACACAATTCATAGAAAACCGAGCCTCTAAATGAGCCGTTTGGACTTTCGTAACTTTGTGGCATCACAAAGGTTCGCTCATTATCATTTTTTAAAGAAATAATAGACTAACAAAGTGTTTGAGCGGTTGTCATTGTGTATTTACCGGAGAGTTTTCCCTACCTGTTGCTCACGTTTCACTCTTGAAATGGTTAGCCAATCAGAACAGAGGGGTCATTAATATTATTGAGCCTTAAAGGCACAGCAACAGAAACAGCCTGTTCTTGGTAAGGCTCAGAGAGATGCTGGGAAATGAACGTGTGAAAATGGATTGAGGGTGTTTTTGGCACATGACACCACACAAACAGCTTTTAATGGACCTCAAGCTCGTAGTAGAGATGGTGAGGTAATTAATGTAGTCAATGGAAGGTCCTCAGAAGTGTCTTTCTGTTCATATGTTTTTCTGTGTGTGAATGTAATGGTTTTTGTGGAGGCATATGCACCTGTGTGGTAAGCGTGAGAGAAGAAGATGTTAAATCCCTAGGTTGAAAGTGTGTGTGAGAGCAAGATCCCTCTTCCGTCTTCACCCTTCTCCTCAACCTCTTCACTGCCTGGCTTCTCTCACAGAAGCATCATTGATGGCAACACCAATCAAAACCAAACTCTGTCCCATCTGGCACTATCACCCTTTGCATGCAGACAGAGGAGGGGGAGAGGTGTGGAAGAGAAGAGGAGATGAGAGTAAATGAAAGAGGCGTGAAAAGTTGGGGTTATTTGAATTGGTGAAGCGGTGAGAAAAGCAAGTTGGAGGCTCTGGGTAAAAATTCTATCTTCCAACTGAATAAATAAATCCAGCCATCTACATGAAATTTGTAGCATTGTTGCTTGATAATCCAACCTCTCTGGCCTAATCCTAACCCTAAACCAACCCTAAACCAACAAAAACAACCACATAAACACCAAAAGTTACAAAAAACAATCACATTTATTTACAATCAGTCGTATACTTCATCACCGTCTCAGTCTAAACACTTGTTTGACTTCTGTGTTCACACACATATACTTTCATTGCCTATCTGGCTATTATCTTTCTTTCCTGGGTAAGGACTGCAGAGTCACTTGGCCTGAATTGAAAAGTCCTCTCACGTCTCCCTTTCCCTCCTATCTGTCTTCTCTACTCATGCTGATCTCGCGTCTGCCTTGTTAAAACAAGTAAAGAACAGCGTAGCAGTGACGCTGTGTAAACTTTTCCACCCCATGTGGCTTTGTTGCCATAGAAGCCTGATTCAATGTGTCATTGTTAGTGGGCGCATTACCAACTACATCACTTAAGTCTTCAACCAATGAACTGCTGGCTGTTCCACAGACTAATCTCAAATCCAGAGGTGACCATACTTTTTCTGTTGTTTATTCTTTGGCTTTTTACTATCTGTCTGTACTGCTCATTCTGTCTTTGTTTTGTTGTTTTTTTACTCTGTCTTTGTTGTTGGTTTGTTTTGTTTTGTTCTTTTGGCCAGTACTGCTCATGTTGTCCTTGTTGTTTTGTTTTTGTTTTGTTTTATTCTGTATGTACAACTCTTTTGTCTCTGTTGTTTTGTTTTGTTTTCTGTTTTTGCTCTTTGTCTCTTTGAAGCACTTTGTAACCCTGGATTTAAAAGGTGCTTTATAAATAAAGCTTTACTTACTTACATAATTATTGTGAATATTAATCAAACAACAAATTTTCCTACAGTGTCACTCCGCTTAGGTGCGCTTGAAACAGTTACCAGGTCAAAAACAATTAATATGGATTTTCACCAGACCATAACTTCATAATGTGAAAATTCTAGACTGATTTGAGATGATGTTGAACTTGGCTCTGTCAAATGCTTGCTGAGTAATGTTTGAGATGTAGGACTATTCTGCTGTTGCCCTCATTGTAAGTCGCTCTGACTAAAAGCATCATCTAAAATCCTAAAATGTAAATATAAATGTGAAAACGGAAATTGACATTCTGCCACAGTATGTATGCCTTAGTAGCTTCCTCCCATCTCTTTCCCTCTCTTGCACGCACACACGCACACACGCACACACATACACACACACTGCAGCAGGGATTCACACATTCTTCACTGCATTTCACACCTTGTTCACACTATGATGAGCTGCAAATGATGAAATTTGTCTTCTTTCTCTGACATCTGTTGTGGACAAATAGATCCTTATGGAAGTGGTTCTTAATCCTGCTCCTCAGGACTGAGAATGCTGCTGGTTTTCTGTACTACCAGTTTATTGCATTCAGTTTGCATCCCAGGTGCTAATCAGTCCCTGATTAGATGGCTAGAAAGGAAACCAGCAGGGCTTTGGGATGAGGACTGAGAACCACTGCATTATGGGAATGAAAATTGAATGCGTAGGAGTACTGTCCCAGCTGCTGTCTTCATGAGGCGAACAAGGAGAGAGCCTCTCTCTGTTTTGACACGTGTTTCTCTCCCGTCTAAATGTAGACCTTGTGATGACCGTTGGCTGTCACTTTACATAGCTCTGAACTTTACCCAATCCAGTCCTGGGGGCAGAATCAGAATTATTCATAATGATAATTATTTTGTGGGACAAAGTAAAAGAATTGAGTTTAATCTTCTTCTCAGATTGGGTGGAATGAACAAATACTCCCCCTCACACACACGCACGCACGCACGCACACACACACAGACACACACACACACACACACAAACTCTGGATTCTCATTTTATTACAGGTGTAATTGTCCATTGTTGATAACATATTCCAATTTCTATGTTTTAGGTCTGGAGGATTGGACTGAAGGATTATTGACTCAGCCTTCAGGCGTTTTAATCAAGTGTCTGTTCGTGATTGTATATCTGATGCGTGGCGGTTTCTGTTAACTCCTGTGGTATACTGTATGTGTGTGTGCCACTCTGGCAGGCCAAGGCGTGTGTAGGAGAGCAGAAAGGCACTGAGGGGAGAAAACCAGTGGGAAATGGTAAGTGGAGGGTTGAGGATGAGGTGAGGAGGAAACAGGAAGGAAAATTATCAATAGAGTCCGAGGATGGAGAAAGATGCAGGACAAGAGAATAATTAAATTTTGTTTGATCCAGTTCTCATGGAAATGGACTCGCGTGTGTGTGTGTGTGTGTGTATGTATGTGTGTGTGTGTGTGTGTGTGTGTGTGTGTGTGTGAGCATTCATATTTGGAAGTGGAATATTATCCTCACTGTTACAAATTTAAACAACCTCCCTTAACAGTCCAGAGTTAATCCTCTAATCCTTCATTAAGTCTGTGCTCTCTTGAGTATGCGTGTGTGTGTGTGTGTGAGAGAGAGAGAGGGAGAGAGAGGGAGAGAGAGAGAGGGAGAGAGAGAGAGATGGCAGGAATACCAGGGGGAACATACCCATTTCTCTATATAAACCACAATGACTGAAAATAGCCCCTAGTGGCCCCACTTTGTGCCAGTCAATACTGGAGCATAATGTGTGTGCTTCAGTTCATTGATTAGAAGTCAACCTGCTGTGTGTGTGTGTGTGTGTGTGTGTGTGTGTGCGTGTGTCAAATGATGCTAATGAGCTTGTTAGAAAAATTGTTGGCTGCTGGGAGCAAAAGCTGTCGCCATTCCTCATCTCTCCTCCCCCCCCCCGTCGATGTTTACTCATCTAGCCTCATTTCATCCTCTACTTCCTAACCTCTTCTCTTACTATATAATCTTTATATAATTGGCTGTTCTGGGGGAGCAGTGCAATTGATGTGAGCAGCTGTAAAATACTGAAATAAAAACAAATAAAAAAAAAAGAAAGGTATTTGTGTGTGTGTGAAAGAAAGAGAGAGACAGACAGAGACAGAAACAGATAGACAGAGACAAGGCAAGAGGGAGAGAATAAAATTATTGAATTAAATCAAAATGAAAATGGGAACATAAAAGCTTGCTACTGACATCACTTTGGTCCCTGCAACACTCATATGAACTGTTAAGAGGACAGCACACAGCAGGGGGACTTTTGGAGTTTGACTCTCTTTAAATGTCTTTTATATCACCTCTTTGTTCTTATTGCCCTATTTGTTGAATATTAACTTGCATTCCACTCTTTATGTCTGGGCATACTACTTCTGTCCTATTATGCTAATTCTCTCTTGCCTTAATTTCGGCTTTCTCTCTCTGCTCTTTTTCTTTCATCTCCCTCTCCCTTTCAGCTTTTCCTCTGTCTCCTCTCAACCTGCTTACAGCCAGGGAAACAAACAAACCTCTAGCAGCTGCCTGCCTGGGTGATTGTGTGTGTGTGTGTGTGTGTGTGCATACGTAAGGTTGTGTCTGCGTAAACAGTGTGGCCAGTACTGTGAGTCTTTTTCCTTGGATTATCTGTTGATGTTTGAGTTTCTGTAGGTAGTCCACTTCTCTTTGTCTGCTCATCACTGCTCATACTAACTGCCAGGTTCTTCTCTTGCTGCTGCCGGAAACATTAAACACATCACATCCTCCTGTGTGCCATAAGTTTTTTTGTTGTTTTTTTTTCTCCCAGGAAAGACCTACCTACCTACTAAGTTAGAACAGTAAATGTAGCAAATGTAAAAGCTTTCATGAAGTGGGTTGAATCACTATTGTGTTATACCAATCGGTGGTAGAGAATAGAAAATTGGACATTTATTTACATGAAATTGTTGTGGATTATTACTTTAAAGAGTGGATTATATCCACACACACAAAAGCCCACAAACACACACCCCTATTGTTCTATCCTCTCAATACACTGGGTGGGCATGTTCCAGGATTTAGTATGAAGCTGCCAGAGAGAGGATACATGCTGGCTAACTTCCTGATGATCAAAACCAGAGTGAGCTGACAAGGGTGTAATGTAGAGCTAAAGAGATAAAGGACAAGATCCACACAGAGAGATACATTTCTTTTCTCATTATCCAGCTTGCCAAGCCACTGACATTAGCTTTGTGGTGGTTCACTTATCTCCAAAAACCATTTGCATAAAATATTGGATAACAGAACTCTTCCAAATAGATTGGATTTTTTTTTTAACAACCAGACCAACTCAGCAAGCCATTTATGTTTGACTTGGCCAGGTAGTGTTCGGGTAATGGCCCAAGGCACATCAGTGGGGTGACACTCCATATAACAAAAGCATTACTGAACTCATAATCTCCTCCATTTGCTATTTCCAAACAGTTTGCAGTTCACCCTCCATTTGCTTATTCATTGATTTCTCCTGTCTATTAATAGCTCTTTCAGTAACACACGCAAGACAGAGAGGGGGGGGCAGCGTCAGAGCAGAGCGGGATATTAAAATACAAACAGAGATGACATCTTTCTTATATTTTTCTTTTCTTCTCACTTCAGAGAAGGCAACATAAGCACACTCACTGTCTCCTCTGTGCTACCTTAAAGTAATCTGTTCATCCAGGGGAGAGACAGGAGGGCGTCTGCTTCACACAAACACTCTTTTTTCCTCATACAAGACAACACAGAGGAAAAATCAACACAGAGAGTCTGAGACATGACAGGAATCCCAATTCGTGTATGTATTTTAATAGCAAATCATCACTTTGATGCCTGATTAGTGACTCTGCATTGACGTCCACGGTTTCCTTGAACAAACACACACAAACACCCGGAGCCGTCCTCTTCAGTAGCCTAACAGAGCGCTGATGGTGGGGTACCGTCTGCGGCAAGTCATGCACTTGTCCCTGTCGATGAGCAGGGAGTGGCTTTTACACATGATGTCCTTCTCCAGGGCCATGCGTGATTCCTCCAGGCGGGACAGGGAGCCTCTGGCCTCGCTCAGCTGCTGGTGCAGGGACGCCAGGCTGGCATCAATCTGCTCCACCTCACCGACCAAACTAGACACAGATAACAGGCAGGAGAAGAGAGAGATTGAGAGCACAGGGGAAGCTGGGACAGTTGTGTGCGTGTGTGTGTGTGTGCGTGTGTGTGTATTGTGTATGTGTGTACCTGAGCTGGGGTTCATCTCTGCAGAGCTCCATGTTGGGTCTGAGGGAGCGCAGGTAAAGTCTGGAATGGGCTACTCTCAGTGGGGCTTCTTTGTCATGGATGGCCTGCTGTAGGGCCACGATATTCTTCTCCTGGACCCCAGTCTGCTCCAAGATCTACACACACACACAATGGTTAAACTATCTATCTATCTATCTATCTATCTATCTATCTATCATCCATCCATCCATCCATCCATCCCACCCACTTGTGTGAGGTGTGTGTCCAGCTGCTCCATGGCTGCGATCAGCTCCGCACAGCGCTGGCTGAAGGCCCGGTCCACTCTGGAGCACTGGGCTCTCAGGTCCTGAGAGGTCTCCTGCACCACCCGCTCCACCAGCAGACTGACTCACACACACACACACACACACACACACACACGCAGCATCTAATTGGTAACACACATCATCAAGTAGACCACTCTGTGTTAAACTAAGTAAGACCATCTGTCCCTGAAGTCATTTTCCATGTTGGGGTCAATTCATGAATGAACTCATCAGTAGGGTTAGGTTGGTTGTGTGTAGATGTTTTTACCCAGAGCTCTGACCACAACTGTTTCACAGAACAGAGGGGTTATTCAACAATTCATCAGTCGAATTGGAATTTGAAAAAAACTACAGGAAACAGAATTGGAATGGAACTGGAATTTCAGGAAGTTGAATTTAATTCAATTAAAATCTGTGACATTTTTTTTTGGTTTTTTTCTTAACACATATCTGAGATTACACTATGTACTGTATATTATCAATACTGAATATCATAAAATGTTAAAGGAACCTTACATGTGGTATTTGATGTAGAGCTGCAACGACTGATCGATTAATTGATTAGTTGTCAACTATTAAATTAATCGGCAACTATTTTGATATCCGATTAATCGGTTTGAGTAATTTTTTAAGAAAAATACGTCAAAATTCTCTGATTCCAGCTTCTTAAATGTGAATATTTTCTGGTTTCTTTACTCCTCTATGACAGTAAACTGAATATCTTTGGGTTGTAGACAAAACAAGACATTTGAGGATGTCATCTTGGGCTTTGGGAAACACTGATGGACATTTTTCACCATTTTTTGACATTTTATAGACCAAACAACTAATCAATTAAGCGAGAAAATAATCAACAGATTAATCGACAATGAAAATAATCATTAGTTGCAGCCCTAATTTGATGCATAACATGTAATCATACTACATACATTATGATTGAATGTATTTGATTTGCTTAACTGTCTTTTATTCTATTCATAATGTTTGATTTATGAAATTTGAAATTTACAATAATATCTATGTCCTATCTTGTAATGGATGAATTTTCCTCTGATTTCTTTAATATTTTTCCCAGTATTTGACAGAATTCTTAACCAATCGTTATTCTCAACATTACACCCAAGATCTTTCTGCCATATTATTCTGAGGTTATTACATGAATCTCCAAATAACTGACTACATTTTCTGTAGAAAACCAATGCTTTTTGGAATTCACGTGGTAATTTTAAGTACTCCAACAAAAAAATGTCCTCATTGAGGTTAAAATTAAACTTACTACTAATACAACTCCGTATTTGTAGGTATTTCCAAAAGTTTCCTTTGCCTTCAAACTTATATTTCTTCATTAAATCAGAATATGACATAAAAACCCCATTTGCATACAAGTCACCTACAGTATTAACCCCTGTGGACTGCCACTGTTTCCAATACACCATTTTTCCCCCTATCCGTATTTCTGGATTGTACCAAAGTGAGGCATAGGATTGTTTAAAAAGAGATATTTTGCCTATTTTATGAATTGTACTCCAAATTTCCCTGAAGTGGGATAAAACAGGGTTTGAGTTTGACTTTAACTGATTTCCTGAACACTGAGAAAGAACATCAATAGGGCGATATGGCAGTAACAACTTTTGCTCTATAGTTACCCAGTCCATCCGTAAATCCTCTCCACAACAATGTTTGGCCAACTTAGATATTTTGAAAGATAAGTTATACATCCTGGTATACACATCTGGTAAACCAAGGCCACCCCTTTCCCTTGGAGAACACTTTTTACTCATTTGAATTCTGGGCCTCTTCCCTTCCCAAAGGAAACCTTTGATAATCTTATCGCATTGCTTGAAAACAAGATCTGGTATAATCATCTGTAACATCATTGACAAATAGTTAAATTGAGGCACTACCACCATCTTAATTACATTTGTTTTTCCCCATAAGGAGAGCCTTATTTTTTCCATTTATCCAAATTGTTTTTTATTTAGTTTATTACAGGTTCAAAATTCAACATCATTATTTCATCCAAATTTTGTCTTAATTTAATTCCTAGATATTTCATCCCATTTGGGACCCATCTAAAGTTGAAATTAGTTACTGTATTTGAATGGCAAAATGTGGATATTGGCATGGCCTCAGATTTACTCCAATTGATTTTATAACCAGATAACATTGAATATGACTGGATGGTATCCATTAATGAGGGTATAGAGTTTAATGGGTCCCTAGACAGTAATAAAATGTCATCGGCAAATAACATTCATTTGTGTTCCTTCCCCCCTCCTTCTACTCCTTTAATTCTCGAATTTGCTCTTATCGCAATTGCTAAGGGTTCTAGAACAATGGTGAAGAGTAATGGGAAGAGAGAACTTCCTTGGGGGGTTCCTCTTGATGTATTAAAAAATGATGAAATTATACCATTTGTTATTACAGCAGCCTTTGGGTTTTTATAAAGTATCCTAATCCATGTTTTAAAGCTAGGGCCAAATCCAAAATATGACAGGGCAGTGGTTAGGGAACTCCACTCAACCCTATCAAAATCTTTTTCAGCGTCCAGGGAAACAGCGGCAATTGGGAATTTGTCTGAAGAGTTTGTCTACCTTAAGTGTAACAGTCATCTCATGTTGTCAGCAGATGATCTTCCCTTAATGAAGCCTACCTGATCAGAGTGAATTATGCTTGGCAAGGCACTTTCTAAGCGTGAAGCTAATATTTTAGTTAGTATTTTACAATCTACATTAATGAGACTGATTGGTCTAAAATTAGAGGGTTCAGTTATGTCACTGTCTTTTTTAGGGATCAATGTTATCAGTACCTCATTAAATGTGTTGGGTAGAAATCCAGTTTCCAATGCCTCTAAATATAATTCAGTCAATATAGGAGAAATTATGACAATGTATTTTTTATAGTATTCACTTGGAAAGCCATCTACACCTGGTGATTTCCCTACTTTCATTGATATGGCAACCCTGACTTCATCCTGTGTAATTGGAGTGTCCAAGAATCTGAAGAATCAACTGCTCTTGTTCAGGGCTAATTGAAGATGTATATAAATGATCATAAAACTGTTGGAAAACCTTGTTTATCTCCTTTGATGAGTATACCAATGAATCCCCCTTCTTTATTGCCGGAATAATATTAGAGGCATTCTGTTGTTTCAACTGTCAAGCAAGGAGTCTACCAGCTTTTCTGCCCCCTTCATAGTAGTTTGTTCTCAATCTAAATAATGCATATTCTGCTTTTGGATTATACATATTATGCAATTCAAATTTTTGTTTACATATATCCCTGTACAGATAATCAGCATAGTGCCTTGCCAAATATTTTTTCCATTGTAGTGATTTCTAATTCTAATTTCCTTAAATGCTCAATGTTTTCCTTTTTTTTTTTTTTTTTTTTTAGATGTTTGTGCAATCATTTTCCCTCTTATATATGCCTTGGAGGCTTCCCATACTATAGATAACTTTTCTGTAGTCCCTTTATTATGTTCAAAGAAAAAAATCAGGTCCTCAGCCAACATTCTGCTAAATGTCTCATCCTGTAATAGTATGGTATTCATTCTCCATCTTCATTTCCTACTTGTTTCTGCATTTAAATTAATATAAAGTTCTACAGGCGCGTGGTCTGACAATGCAATAGCGCCAATTTTACGGTCTACTACCTGTTCAATCAGAGAGTTTGATATTAGAAAAAAGTCTATTCTTAAACGAGACTTGTGACAATGAGAATAAAATGTATATTCCCTTTCACATGGATTCACCAACCTCCAAATATCAACTAAACTCATATTCTCTGTTAACATGTGGATAGCTGTCCTGTCCCTTGGTACTGGTGATATCCTATATTTACTTTTATCAAGAGCAGCATCCATCACTTGATTAAAGTCGTCTGCTAATATTATTTGTCCCTCCATGTTTCCCAGAGTATTGTTTATCTCATTGATAAAATCAGAATTCTCTTTATTTGGTGTGTATATATTGCACAACACTACTTTAATACCATTGATAAGGGCTTCAATACAAATAATCCTTCCAGTGTTATCTTTAAATTCTTTGAGCATTACAAAACGTAAAACTTAATTAGAATCATTACCCACTTTGTTTACTGGAGAATGATGTGTAGAATACATGTCCAACCCAATCTCTTTTAAATTTAAGAGCTTCAGTATCTTTGAGATGTGTTTCCTGTATAAATGCTACATCAGCCTGTCTATGCTTAAGGTATGTCAAAATCATATTTCTTTTGATTGGATTCCTACAGCCATTAATGTTCCATGTAATGCATTTAACATAATTATCAATTTTCATATAATATACTCCATGCACAGTTGGGCGTACAATTACGTGTGCTGTATGACTGATCCATGTTACAAAAAACTGCTGATGTACCTTCTATCCACATTTTCATTGCAAAATCACAAACACAAAAACCCAGCAAGAAAAACGTACCAAGATAATACCACATTATTTTTGGTCGAGTATAGATTATCCCGAAAGAAAATAAAAAAGGAGAGAAAAAAAAACAATATACAAAACAGACAAACAAACAAACACTTAATTTTTGGTCCGTAAGGCCCCGAGTCAGCTTACCAACCTACTTGGTCAGCTGTAGTAGAGCAGCACACTGTCCAATGGCCCTGAACCCACCAAGCCTACACGACATATCAACACGGTCTCACGGCAGTTCGTGAAATAGTCACGAAAATTTTATCTTTTTTAAGATTTATTTTCAGGCATTTTATGCTTTATTTGACAGGGACAGTATGAGAGAGAAACAGGAAAGTATGGGAGAGAGAGAGGGGAGGACATGCAGCAAATGACCACGGGCCGGATTTGAACCTGGGTTGCTGCGGGAAGGACTGAGCCTTATATGGTACACGCTCTATGCGGTGAGCCACCGGCGCGCCGCCACGAAATTTAATCTATTTATTCGTGTACATGGACACGATTCTGCCATTTTTTTCATGAAATGAACATGACCTAAAAAACGTGCCTCCACCACGACCTGAATAACGTTCCTCCACCACGAATTTGAAAACTTACGTTTTGGCAAATAAAACTTGTGTTACGGTTATGGTTAGGCAACTAAAACAACGTGGTTAAGGTTAGAGAAATGGTTTGGTCATGGTTAAATAAGGGTTAGGGTTAAAAACTTAAATGTGGATTACGGTTGAAATGTATTTTGAACACTGGGAATCCAACCCCGGTCGTCGGCATCGAAGGCAAACGTATACGCCCATCCGCTACCCCGGCCACCGTTTTATTTCAATGTCACACTACTTCCTGAGTCCCGACGGACAGAAAAAAAAAACATGTTGCAGACACAAAAGATACTTCCAAATGAAATACATTAGTTTGAAAGTCGTGCTGAGTATCACAAAAAAAATGGAAAAATCTTGTCCATGTAGCTACACGAATCAATAGCTTAAATTCGTGACTATTTCACGAACTGCCGTGAGACCGGGTTGGACATATCCACATTAGTTCTTCTTCTGTTCAATTTGTGTCCAGTTATTCTTTGCAGCCGCAACGCTCCCGAATGAAGTTCTCCGCCTCTGAATTAACCTTAAAGCTTTTGTTCTTCCCATTCCATGTGAAACGGAGAGTTGCTGGATATGCAAGTGTGTATCTCACGTTGATCTTCTGAAGCATTTTCTGTGCAGGCGCAAATGTTTTACAGTACGTATTTGGGCCAACTCTCTGGACAATTCCGGCAAGAAGGAGAGTTTGCAGCCTTCCCATTCAATGTATTTTTTTTCTTTGGCCATTTGTAGCACTTTCTCCATTGCCGATGAACGCAGAAATTGAATTAGTACCAGCCTAGGTGGTTGATCCTTATCTGGTTGCAGGGGTGGTGTGCGGTGTACCCTGTCTATCTCAAATTCTCCTTCCACCTCAATGCCCAGTCCCTCTGTCAGTATGTTTTGCACACGCCTAGTCATTCCTCCTGCTTCCATACCTTCTTTCAGACCAATCAATCTGACGTTGTTGCTCCTGCTCCTGTTCTCTAAATCCGATTCCATAGTATCTCCATTTGTTTGTCGTTTTGTTCACCGTCACTCATCAGCTGTGTGGCAACATCTTCCACATTGGAGATGTGGCCCTCGGCTTCTGCAAGTCGCTCTTGAATAGTGTTCACTAGGGATGGGCGGATTGATCCCAAAATATCGATACTACAGATACTACGTCTCGTTTTTGAAGATCGATTCTAGCGTCAATAGGATCGATACCAGTTTCAGTTTCTCTCTTCTGTGTTGTACCCATTTCATCAAAGAGTAGAACTGTCTGTACAAACAACGTTCCGCTGTGGTGAACCAAACAAACAACATACGCGTCACGCACACGCTGCATGCATGTGATTAAGTAATTAACAATAGAAAGCAAAAAAAAAAAACTGGCTTCATTCATTTAAATGAATGAAGCCAGTTTTTTTTTGCTTTGCTTGCTACATACATGCTTCAGTTGGGAATCAAACCCGGATCTCACAGGTGGCAGGTAGAAATTCTACCACTCACCTTACAATGATTGCTAACCTTTGGCAAATCATTTAGTGGTCATGAAAATGTATTCAGATTTAGCCTATTGATGATGCATTCACCTCATAAATCATGACACACTGCTCTCTCCTACATGAAAGTTCTTAAGCCGCTTTTAATAATAAAAAGTATCAGTATCGGTATCGATATCAGAGATTCTGGCCCTGTATTACTTGGTATCGGATCGAAACCAAATTTTGCAGTATCGCCCACCCCTAGCGTTTTTTAGTTCGGTCGTGGTTTCCTTTATTGTTGATACATCTGCCGCCACCCCCCGTAAAGTGAAGCTCATTTGGTTGATTTCAGCAATAAGGCTTTCCATCTTAGAATCAATGTCAATCTGCTTATCAGTGGAGGAGGAATCCTCTTCTGCTGGCTGATTCTGTCTCGTAGCTATGCGGTTCACATTCGTTCCCTTAAAGTACTTTGAGGCGGTCGTCGACATTGTTTGTTTTAAGACGCCAGTTTCATTATGATTAGTGGTGTAACGGACTGTAGTGGATCCGTGATCCGTATGGATCCCCCCCCACGGTTCGGAACGCATGTGAACCACGGAATAATTGCAAAGTTTAACCATCATAGTGTGAAATACAGTTTTACTGCCGCTGTTACATTTTAAAGTAATAATTCCCTAAATCTTGATGCAGAGTAGCAGTGAAAAGATACAGACAAGACAGATGTGTGCTGTGTTTTACTCTAAAGCTCAATGATTGCGTTAGGGAAGGAAAAAAAAACAAGACTAGGTCAAAACCTAGTATATGGCTGGACCGTGTATGAGTGTGCCACATGCCACGGCTGACCAATGGTGTAACTAACTCCGCTGTTGACAGGGGTGAAAGTGGGATTTGGCAGGTGGGGGAACCCTGTTTCGGAGGGGGGGGGTTCAGAAAAAAATAGTAATTTAAAACAAATTTCCTGCATTTGTACGGGGGGTAGATACATAATTGGTGGAGGGGTCCGAAAAAAATAGTAATTTAAAACAAATTTCCTGCATTTCTACACCACCTAACCTCTTGGATTAAGTCAAGAAACAGCAACCCTGTATAATGTTAACCAAAAATGTAAAGATTATGTTATATTACTAGATTTCAGCATTGAGGTACTTACATTCATGATCTTGCATAGGCATACTAACCTAAAAATCCTATTATTGGGAATCATGAGAAAGTTTCAGAGCGACAGACACATAGAGGGAGAGACGCAGAAGAGCTGCTGACTGAGATTACTCTGAGCAGCATGCATGGGATTAAATTACAATATAATAATAATATAATAATAATATAATATATATAATAATATAATATAATAATTTGTGTATATTTCTCGCTATTCAGATGGTCTGAATAACTCGCTGCTGCGCTGTGCTGCTCTGTCTCGTCTGTCCTGCTGTCAGTTTCCTTTTTTCACGTCGCAACGTTATCAGTTATGAATTTGTTTTTCACTGCGTGAGAAAATAGACTTGTGGCGTGAGAGCGTGTGAAAAATGTAAATTGCGTGAGTCTCTTGGTCAATGCGTGAGAGTTGGCAGCCCTGTGAACTCGCTTGTCATTATTATGTATGAAACTGCCAATCAGATTTATTTACTTATTAATCGAAGGTGCCGGAACGCTGTTCCGGATCGTTCCGGCCCACTTTAACCCCTGGCTGTAGACTGCTAATACAGAATAATAGTCATCATACATCCATACTGATCGTTCCAGCGCGTCCCGTCTCTCTCTCCACCGCTGTCGTCTCCACCCACGGCCCGCATTGATCCTGCCGATCCAAGCGCCAGGCGCTCTGTTACCCGTCGGTGCCGAAAACGCTGTTCGCCAGACACCGGGGGCGCATCGTCGTCGGGACCCCGGCCGAAATCTCGGCCGGATCATCGGGAACAAATCGGCGCCCAGCTAGTGGCACTGGCCGGAACCATGGCCCCGGGAAACTTCGGGAAGGTCGGAAATAAGCCCTCGGCATGATGAAACCTCCATGCTTGTTTGTGTCTCTCTCTCCCCCGACAGAACAGAGGGGCTTCAGGTGGACTGAACTTGCGCATATGCATCGACATAAACGGTGATATGACATAATTGTATAGATTCTACTTTAGCTTCAGCTTACATGCATGATATTGGTCAGCCTGCTTACTGTGTGGGAGAAACGGGCTCCTGATCTCAGCGGAGAAACTAGACGGCGGAGAAAACGAAACTTAAATTTCTGGCTCTGTGATGCTATGATGTGCCACGTGCCACGGCCGACCAATGGTGTAACTTGATCACTCAGTCAGTCAGTCAGTCAGTCAGTCAGTGACAGACATTCGCGTTTGTAGGGCTGGCCCCGCTGTTGCGGTCCAGCCAAAAAGGAAGAGTGACTGATTTAAAAGCCGTCGCTCACTCCATTGAGTGAAATCCTGTAGGCTATGACTTCGGGCATTTTCAGTGGTGTAACTGGGAAACTGGGCATGCTTGTCATCATTGAAATATATCACAACATTGTGATGTTTATTTCAACTTCGGCAAAATGCTGCCTTCCCTTCGACACACAGCTCCGCTCGTAGCAGCTCCAGTCTCTTTGCCTGTCTGTGGCATAGCCTTCAGTGTTGATAGGCTATTACTTGTGATGTGTAACCAATCAGATAGTGCTGTGGGCGGGACATTGGGCAAGACTACAGAGTGGTGACTATAGACAGAGAGAGGCGGCTGCATCAGAGCCAAAGTAGTACATTTTTAAATTAATTCAATTCAATACTTTATTGCCATGTCAACACAGTTGATAGGAATTTGCCTCAGTGCAGCTCCTTAGAACAGACACAAAAACACACACAAGTAAATAAAATATATAAATTAAGAACAGCAAAAACAGTTATCACATTTATACATTCAAACATACATAATATAATAAAGTCCTAAAGTGCTACATTCGTTTTAAAGTGCTTGTTGCTTTGTGCTGCTACCTACCTACTTTTAAAGTGCATTTAACCCTAACCCTTTTTTTTTTTTTGCTGATCTGAAAAATGATCCGATTTGTGACTCAAAACCGTGATACGATCCGAACCGTGAGTTTTGTGATCCGTTGCACCGCTAATTACGATTACATTTCAATTTACGAGTTCTATTTGGAAATGCCAAGCCAGTCAGGAATTGTGTAATATATGTTTGTCAAATATATAAAGTTTGTTGGTGGGCTCTCAGAGCTCTGCTAGTGTGCTGCCATCTTGCTCGGCGTTCTCACGTGACTCCCGGTCCAGGGACCGACCATGACGTTTATTGAAAAATTCTTAATTATGTACCACAGTGAAATACCACTTTCAGCTGCCATCACCTTGAGGCTAATACATCATCTTAACCCCTTCCTATCAACCTGACTGTGGCAGACTGAGCCCCGAGCCTGGAACAGTGTGTTCTGACCTGAGACTCTTGCTGGCCTGCTCCTCCTGCGAGGCCTTGGTCAGGTTGTCCTGCGTAAACTTCAACCACGATGTGGGGTTACACACTCTGAGGCAGAGGAAAAGACAGACTGTGTGTTTAAGAGTTAAGGTTATTATCACAGTTTTACATTATCTGTTAGTTGTTTTATTTTAATGCTGTTTTGAATTTGGAAAATGGCATTACACACACACACTCACTGGTCCTGCATGGTGGCTGAGCTGGGGTGGTACTGTGTATCTGGGCTCATGTTGCTGTGTCTTCCACAATGGTCATCTAAGTTGTAGGCCTGGTACTTATCAGACCAGTCCAACTCTAACATCAGCTTGGCCTCTCTGTTGTTCCTAACACATGCATACACACACACACACACACACACACATTACAGCACACGTGAAAACACACATATATGCATGTCCAGACATATACACACATCAAAGGATAATTATCAGCCCTCTGAAATAATATCCGTGAACCAGAGGTGACATTTCATAGGGAAGTGGCACCAAGAACAAACATGTTCCACACTGAGGGAAAGAGCAGCACAGGTGTAACAGTTCAATTTTTAATGAGTGGGGTTGACACTCACTTGATCTGACTGACAACCTGAGCTGTAGTTCTCTTCAGAAGAGCCTGGACACTCCTGATCAGGTCCACTTCCTACAAAACACACTTTTGTGTTAATACATGTCTCACAGAGAACACAGTTAAGAGCCTATACTGTAATTTCTACAGTATACAGTTTCTAATGTATACAGTATAGGCTACATTTCTACAGTTCATGTGATCCTATGCCTATATGTGCATGCAGAAGAGTCGATATCTTGTATCTATATGTAGCCTACATGCCCAGTTTTTATTAAAACAACTACAGTCCCCCGTGTAAGGGCAGAGTGTTACTTTTTATTTATTTATTTATTTCACCTTGAGCAGCTCCTCCTCAACAGTGTCTTTGACCAGGTCAGGCCCTGGTCTCCTTTCCCGGCACGTCAGATTATCAGTGGAGATGGCATACGGGATCTCGGTGGTGTCCAGCGCCTTCTCCAGCCGCGTCTTCTGTGCCAGGAGCTCGTCCGTGTCGGCCAGAAGCTGGTCGATGTGCCGCTGCAGCTCCGACTTGCAGAGGTGGATATCTTGGAGCCTTTCGCCCAGAAGGCGCGTCCCCTCAGCCTGGGTCCGCTGAGTCGCCGCCTCGGTGTCCTGGTACAGAGCTTTGGACTCTCGCTGGATTCTCTGGGCTTCATCACGGTCGGTAACGGCCTGTTGGAGGATGGAGTAGTTGTTGGAGTGCCATTCCCCCGGGGTGTATTTAGCGGAGCGGTACCCCGCGGTGGCTGCGCCTGAGGACGGATGCGGGGCCTCCCGCAGTGAGGCTAGCTCTCTCTCCGCTGGCTCGGCCTGGGCCACCTCTCTGCTGTCGAAACGGGGCCTTGACACTAAAACCTCCGAGGTCATTTTCTATCAAATAAATTATTTCAAACGAGAAAGCAGCCTGCACATCAGTGGTACAACAGGACTGATACTGTGTGTTTGCTTTGTGTTGCCTGGTTACGCAGTTTTGGGTCACGTGACAAAACTCTCTCTCTCTCTCTCTCTCTCTCTCTCTCTCTCTCTCTCTCTCTCTCTCTCTCTCTCTCTCTCTCTCTCTCTCTCTCTCTCTCGGTGGCGTGTCCAGGCCATTTCGACTGGGGTGGCCAAGGTGGGGCACAGACTCAAGCCAGGGAATAGAATAAAGTAAGAATTCTGAGATGAAAGTCAGAATTCTGGGAATAGAGCGAATTCTGAGTTTACAGTAAGAACTCTGACTTTTTTCTCAGAATTATGAGATTTATCTCAGAACTCATACATTTTTCACATGTGGCCCTCAGGTTGAAAACCAGAATTATCCATAATGGTTTCAGGCATTACTGTGTGTGTTTATCTTCAGGTGCGTGCTGCATTTATCTTTGCCATTCAGTTTGGTCAGACATAGTTTTTTTTGTCACATTAAACATTAAAAGATCCATAATTTGCTCTTCTCTTTGCTCCCCTTGGCATGTTTCTTGGAACACAGGAGCATAGTTTTGGGGGAAAAATGCACTGGCATGATGGTCCCACCTCTAACATGGCCATGAGCCAATCATATCTCTCTCTCTCTCTCTCTCTCTCTCTCTCTCTCAAAATTCAGTTTCAATTCAATTCAATGTGCTTTATTGGCATGCCAGTTTACAAACAAATAACATTGCCAAAGCATGTAACAAGAAATGAATCATAGCAGTTATCATAAATAGCATATAGCATAAATCAGGGAAACGTGGGCCATGGGCCATGGATGGGAACGTGGGAAATGGGCCATAGCAGTTATCATAAATAGCATATAGCATAAATCAGGGAAACGTTATAAACAAAGTACCATATTGTATCATTTCAGAACTGCTTCACTAAGTTCAGGTGTGCTATTTTTTAACATTTCATTTCTGATGTTATCAGGGCCACAAGCTTTGTTTGGTTTCAGGGATTGAAGTATTTCAGCCAATTCATTGTTAGCAATTGGGTAATGTAATGGGTTTTGGTTGTTTTTGATGACTGATTGAAGGATTTATAATTTGTTTTGGATATCTTTTTGGTATTGGTCAAACCGCAACACATTTTGTAAACACACACAGCAATGTCGCACGTCTCGCTTTGCCAGATTTTTCTCCCGCTGAAAGTAACATGTCCCACAGTGACAAGTGACGAGGTAGGTAGCAAGTTTACTAGTTTAACAAGTTTATTTGCTTGCTTCATCGATTCCACCATTACCAGAATTTTTTTTTCAGGGATGGGAGGGGGAGAGTGCTGCTTTCAAACACAGTTCCCAGAATTGAGTCTCACCCACAGCTCTTTCAATATCAATATAGTTGAAAATAGTTGTGTATTTCAATGTTATTCTATTTCAAATTTGATAGCTTTTGCAGTTGTTTCCTGATATTTCTAAGTTCAATGTCAAACCATTCTTCTGACATACTTTGTTTCTTAACCTTAGGTCCATGTCTCTTCCATGTCTCTTTTTTCTTGTTAGATTAGCAATGGATGCTAACCTTTTTTTTTATTTAACCATGACCAGACCATTTTCCTAACCTTAACCAAGTTGTTTTAGTTGCCTAACCATAACCATAACCCAAGTTTTTTTAGTTGCCTAACCCTAACCATAACCCAAGTTTTTTTAGTTGCCTAACCATAACCATAACCCAAGTTGTTTTATTTGCCTAAACTTTACCATAACCGTAACCCTAACCTTAACCAAACTTGTTTTACTTGCCTAAATTTAACCAAAGTGGTTTTAATTGCCTAAATTTAACCATTAACCAACCTTTGGGACGTAATTCAATTTGTGGCGGAGGAACGTTTTCAAATTCGTCGAGGTTGTGTTCATTTCACGTATTTTTGTGAGATCACGTTGGAAACGCTCTTGTGGGTCGTAAGATCACATTGGAAACGCTCCTGTGGGTCGTATTACAGGGTAGGAACAAACGACTTATATGGTCGTATGGGTTGGAGGACTTGTTGGATTTTTTGGGTAGGTTGAGTTTTGGAAGGTGTTCATTGGATTCTTTATTTCATTTGAGTTGAATGCTTCATGAACATTTTCAACACTGTTTTTATCCCATTTGAAAGGCCCCTGCAGGTTCTTCAAAGTATATGGCTTTCCCTCTGAGGCAGATTCATTACCTAATCTCTTAATGAAAACATTGATCTGGCTGTGATCAGATCAATGTTCACTCAGAGTCTGGCTAGATCTGCTTTTAAATCCCCCCGGTGCGCTATAGAATCCGCATTATCCCATCCAATTAAGATTCAAGACCTCCCTTTCTCCGGCATAAAACCTAGGACCACATCCCTCCATATGGAGTCCATCATGACTAACACCCTTTCGGTTTGGCGACAAGTTAGGGCTGGGCGATATATCAATATTATATCGATATCGTGATATGAGACTAGATATCGTCTTAGATTTTGGATATTGTAATATCGTGATATGGCATAACTGTCTTTTCCTGGTTTTAAAGGCTGCATTACAATAAAGTAATGTCATTTTCTGAACTTACCAGACTGTTCTAAAACAGGGAAGGAAACCCTGTCTTTGCATTTTATTTTGATCACAGTCTTGTTTTAATGAAAGTGCTTGTGACATCTCACATGTGGCTTTGACTTACAACTGAACATTTAGCCTACTTTGTAGAAAATACCGATATATATATATCGTGTATCGCCATTCAGCCTAAAAATACCGAGATATGATTTTTGGTCCATATCGCCCAGCCCTACGACAAGTAGAGAAATATTTATCAGTTTCCTGTAGGTTCCACGATCGGTCCCCTATATGGAATAATAATAATCTACTTTCTGGCTCAACACCTTTCAAATTTCCTCAATGGTCCTCATGCGGTATCTTTAACTTAGGTGACATCTACAATATGGATGGACTTCGCTCCTTCCAAGATCTAAAAAATTCATATTCTATCCCTGGCTCTTCCTGGTTTTTCTACCTCAAACTCCGATCAGCCCTTAATGCATTTGGAGTACCGTGGAGTGCTTACCTTGGCTCATATCCGCTGGGTAAATTGATTACCTCTGGGAAAACAGCAGGCCTTATATCACTACTTTATGGGAAGCTCTCCATACACAACTCCCCTACCCTACCCATTACTAGCAAATGGGAAACTGACCTTAGGGCTTTCTACATTACGTGTGACTGGACTTCAGTATGGGACAACATCTTCTCTTCCTCTAAAAATCTTGCCCATCAACTTATCCACTATAGATTTGTGCACAGATCATATCTCACTCCATCACGCAGATTTAAAGCAAAACTGTTTCTGATCGGTGCGACAGGTGCACTGATTTTAAAATTGGTGACTTCATGCATATGTTTTGGTATTGCCAACCTGTTAATGCACTATATGGCACCGCATTGCTGCCACATTACGTAGACTATTACAAAGGCCCATACCAAACTGTCCAGGTCTCTTGTTCTTTGGTCACACTTCAAGCATTCCCCTGTCTTTTCAAGAGAAGCGCATAATATTTGCGGCTTCGACAGCTGCAAAAAAAAACCATCCTTAAAAGTTGGTTTGACTCTGCGATTGTTATGAATAATATTTGGCTGCCACTATTTCACGATATCTGTCTCCCTGATAGGTCAGCTGCAAAAATCAACGGTGCAAAAATAACAACAATTGATAATTGGTCACAGGTGATCATGTCCACACAAGATCTTATTCAGAACCCTCTTTAACTCTCAGTAACACGCAACAGTAAAATCATTCTAGAAATAGGTCAGTAATTCCGAAGGCTAGATTTAGGTTAGTCTTCGCGCTTTAATTTTCTTCACATGTTTTGGTCAGTAAGACATATGTCCATATGCATATGCTCTTGCACACATTCTATGTGTACTAAGTATGTAATACTGTGTATTTATGCATGCATGTGTACATATGTACTTGTAGGTATACACTCATGTTGTTAGTATGTATGTATGTATGTATGTATGTACTGTATGTATGTAGGTATGTATACGTATGTAAGTGTATTCATACATATGTATACATTGCCAAACTCTACCTACCACCCCTTTTCCTCTTACTCAGGAAATACAACATTTCCTAATCCACACTGTTGCAAGATGTACTACTGTAAATATACCCAATAAAAAATTGATCACAAAAAAAAATGGCTTAGACTGGCCTACATTACAGAATCCCTGCTGTTCTATATTCCTTCAAGAGCCCTCAGGTCTTCTACTGCTGGTTTGTTAGAAGTACAAAACCCCACTCAAAAGAAGATTGGGGATGCAGCCTTTTTTAACTCTGCTCCTAAACTGTGGAACACCCTGCCAAAGAATATTAGAGAGGCGGGCTCTGTAAGCATTTTCAAACAACTGCTAAAAAAGTATCTTTTCAGTGTGGCTTTTAATTAGCCTTCATTTTAACTGTTTGATTTGATTGTTTTTCTTTTATTTTTCTATTTTACTTGATTTGATTATTTTAATGCAAAGCATTTTGCTTGTTCTTTTATATATATATATTTTTATCTTTTTTATCGTTTTTTTTTATCTGCCTTCTATTGATGTAAAGCACTTTGAGCTGCATGTTGTGTATGAAAAGTTATTATTATTATTATCATCATCATCATCATCATCATCATCATCATCATTATTATTATTTCCATCTTTATCATCAGCAATTTTAACCAAATGTGGTTTTGTCCTTCCTTGTTGGACAGGAATAATATCTTGAGCTAAATAATTTTTAAACCATATAATTATTCCTCCAGAATCTCTGCCATGATGTACTGTGCTTAGTTTCAGGCAAATCTGAGATTGTTCTTTTTGGTCCACTAAATTCCACTAAGGGAATTATGGTTCAACTTGGGAGTTTATCTCCTCTTATCTTCCTTTAACTCTCATCTTAAAACACACTTTTATGAACAAGTCTTTTATTACAGCTAGTTTTATTGTTTTATGCAAATGTATTTCTTTCATGTTCAGCCTTTTGTGTTTGTTAGCGTACCTTTTCCTTCTTTTAATCTGACATTGTTCAAGCACTTTGAAATGTTTGCCTAAAAAGTGCTATATAAATAAAGTTTATTATATTATTATTCTAACAGTAAGGCAGTAGTTACAGAATTGGATACAATATATACTCAATAAAACACTCTATACACTATGTTAGGTATTTATCAATACACAGGATATGATGTTACCATCCCTTGTGCTATAATCTAAGGTGAGCATTCATATCGAGGCCCAATTCAGAGTTTAACAGAATGATATACTACAATGAAAATGAGTACTATAAAAACAGCAGGATATACCGTCATAAATCTACAGCACCATATGACAGGCAGCAACATTCACCAGTTATCTACTCTAGCCTTCAGGGTGAGTGAGTGTAGAAAAGTCATTGGGGTTCTCAAGTGGGCACCCTCCTTCACCGATGTTTTGTTGAATTTGGCCGACGACACCTCAAGAAGGCTCAACAGTGTATTCCAGCATCCCAGAAACGGAAGAAACACCCCTGACTGGTTCTGCTGGCTTCTCATTGTAGCTTCTCGTTGAACCATGTTTTTTTGTGTCACCCACTTTCAATTTCAATTTCAAGATTATGGTTACACTAATTAATTTTTGTAAACATTTTTCTCTGAGTTGTATTTTGAATGTTTAAATGTGTCAATCTAAGTTTGTGATTAAACTGAGAATAACATTGCACTTTATCTTTTGACTTTGTGATTTAGAATAATTTATTTCAATTTAATCTCAATTTGTTTTGTTTGTACTGTTTGTATGTTGTGTAAGATGATTTTTATCCCTTTTAGATCACATCCCCGGTCATATTGTGCACCTATTTAACAATATATGCCAAAAAATACCAAAAAATCCATTTCTTTGTATTCTTATATCAAAATCCAATCATGTTTTCTTCCTGTAAAACAAAATATGCCATGTGCTTACGTAAGCATGAACCAACCAATTTCAACCAATAATATCATGACATCCACCCATCAATCATTCTTCAACCTCTAGCTAGCCACACCGGTCACTTCACCATTTCTGGGTCGTAGTAGCTGACAGAGCAATATGGAGAGAGATAGGAAGAGATGTGTGTTCGGATATCAGTGGGCAAAAACTTTGTTTTCATTTCCAAAACAATGTCCCTGAGGTCTAATTCATTCATCTCTCCCTTGTCCTCCTCCTTATCTAACAACAGGTGAGGGAGGTGTGTGTGGAGCCAACAGTCCTCTGTAGCTCCGTTTCTATCTGTAGCTCCGTATCGCGCTAAACTCTAAGCCCCGCCCACTGTTTAGCGGTCCAATCAAATGCAAAGGATTTGATTTAATCCCTCTTGTAACTGTACACCGCTCAAATATTCTGTTTCACTGGGAAATACGTCACAGTACAGAAGCTAAAGATGCTCTAACTTCCGTTTCAGTGGGACTTTAAGGTGTTGCTCAATGAAGCATTATATAAGAATGCATTCTAGTCAGCTCTATTTAGATGGTGCCAGAAATGTATGGCTCTTTTCAGGATTTCCAGATCCAGTGGAAATAAATGCAATTCTGCTCAACATGCATAGCTGGGAGCATGTATGCCCAGAATTGATTTGCAAATTTCAAGTTGAAAGATTTCAGCTGGGTTTTTGGCCCATTTCTGAGACTGTGGATAACAGATGGGGCCCCACACTTCACTACCATACAGTTGTATAGGTAATGAAATGCTGATAGATTTGAAGCCAAATTTTCATGGGTATTAGGTTTTCCCAAATTTTGACTTAATGGCATAGAAATGGCACTGATTTACAGTCCAAGATTATTGTGGCTTGAATGTGATTCCTCCATATTTAAATTGGATCTCTTTCTCTCTCTCTCTCTCTCTCTCTCTCTCTCTCTCTCTCTCTCTTGCTCTCTCTCTCTCACACCCTACTTCTCTCTGCAATTATGAATAATTGTGACTGTGTAGGAATTTGTGTGAGCCTGAAATCCCTGAAATGTTCTCAGTGACTAAGAGAAGGCAGCCCGAGTCAAAACCATCTTCAGTAAGTGAGTAATATTTGCAAATTTCACAATTGTGATTCAGCATGTTTACACTACTGCAGCTTTTCCCCACCCATCAACGTTGCCCTGCCTTCTTTCAGACACATTGACAGTTCTCTTGTTGTCTTTCTCACTTAGTCTCAAACATCAGAGGAAGACGCAGTGCCAGACGGTCACACAAAGCTTCCAGAGCTCAAGGTAGGCAGCTATAGCTTTATCTTTGGTTGTGAAAAAATGAACCATGCTGAGGGGAGGTGCGGCTGGAAAGGGGGTTCAGGGCAAGGAGGAATCTGTCAGCGAACTTGAAAGCATCATTTGCTTGTGTCTCATAACCCCCTGCACTACAAAGCCAAAGCATCCTTGACAGGTGACACTGAAAAAAAAATTACTTTGCAGTTTATCTCTTGTCCTGACAAAAGTGCTGTTGGTACAGAAGTGAACAGTATATCATTTAATACCAGTTTGGGTGTATTCTTTGGAAAACAGGTATGATTCTGAAATGCTTCTTTGGTTGTAATGTTAAGTGACAAAAGTGGAGTTATGGTGCTGGCTGCTCTTTGGATGAAAAAAAGAGTCATATAGTAATTAAAGGGAGATTAAAGGCACTCCAAAAATCTGTTACAATCGCTTTATTCTGTTTGGATTGTTGAAGTTAAAAACAGTATCCTTTTTTGTTGTAATGTTTTTGTTACAACAAAAGTGTGAGTGAATGTGAAGCTTATCTAAATCTTGACTGTTTATTTTTGGTTGATAACTGGTCATTTTTGAATTCTTGTTTGACTGGCTGTGGTAGTTTCACTTGCATTTAGCCAAGATACAGGTTGATGATAAGATGCGTACGGGAAACTGCTTCCTGATTGACAGGCAGAACGAGATACCATTCATTCCCACACTTTCTTTCCATTTATTATTTTTTCTTCCTCCCTCTTCTGAGCCAGCCACACACATGCACGCATGCACACACACACACACAGACAGAGAGGGAGAGAGACAGTCTTACTTAGCAGTGATAGGATGTTATGTCTTTCTCAGCAGATCAATCTTCTTTATTTATTTTTTTCATTTTTATCATTTTTTGTTTATATTTCCTCACACCAGAACACCAATAGCCCTTAGGCCTACAGTTGAGTTTGACGAACAACTTGTACCTAAAACCAGTCAGCAAACATTCCTGCAGAGAAAACCACTGCTACTTTTCATGCCTCTCAACAACTGATAACTATTCAAGCGTTAAAGACGCAACATTGTGGCCTTTTGACCTTTAGGTATGGTGCAATGCACATTCCTTTGTTATTACCACTATTTCTATTTTCTTATTGGAAAATGGTGAGAAATATCATTTACAGATTCTAAAGTCAAGATAAAACAGCACAGGAATGCTTCCCTGAAGAATGAGCAGTGACTCACAGCGCTTCTAGTTGTTACACAGTTGTTATCGAAAGTCTCCCTGTCCAAAACCTGCCGTGTAAAATGCAATGTCACCAAACCTGCTTTCTTGTACATACTTTCCACACAACTGAAGCCACACTATTTGACCCACCACCTGCTCTGGTTCACATTTAGTGCAAACCAAAACTTGGCCTATGATGGGTGTATATCCTACATGACAGAACCTTTCCAGTTTCCTTCATGAATGCTTTCCCTGAATACTTAGGATCACAAATGGCCATGGTCTATACTCGCATGGCCACAACATCAGGGGCTAGTGTGCACTCATGTGGAGGGCCTCTCTGTCTTACCATATTTCTGTCCTCTCCCGTCTGACAGTATGGAGAAGGGTCTTCAACCTCCGCAACCTCCTCTGCAGGTGCCAGCACCCCCATACCCCGGTCCTCCTCTGAACAGCGGGGTGGTCTACTCTCCTCAGGCTGGCTTTCTGGCAGGTAAGAGACCTCTTTTTGTTGTACTCAGTGTGACGACCCTCCCACTCTCCTGGCTCTGCATCCTGTAGGAGCCTGCTAGGCGGGATCGTTGTCAAGGCTGATTGAGTGCACCTGGGCCCGGTGTACTCCTTGGGCTTTAAAAGCTGGCTGACCATCCGTGTCGCTCTCCCTCCTCACCCGTGCACACCTTTTGTTCCGTTCTTTTGGTTTGATGTAGTTTGTGTTGTGTAGTTATGTTCCCCTAGTTTATGTAATAAATCATTGTTTTAACTTTTACCTTGGCGTATGGCTCCCCTCATTGTTACTCCTGTGAGCCAGGTTGTAACATCAGTTTTTCCCCTTGTTGGCTACTAATGAGGGAAGTTAAACAATTCTGCTTTTACCTGTTTTGTTTTTTAATGCAAGCCCTTACTGATGTAGCATACTGTCACAGCTTCTTTTTAATTATCTTCTTTATAGGTCCAGAGCCTGTTCCTGGTTATCAGTATGCCCAACCTCAACCTCAACCTCAACTTCAACCTCAACCTCAACCTCAACTTCAACCTCAACCTCAACCTCAAAGTCAAACTCAACAGGGTGAGTGTCTTACACTGTCTCTCACAAGTTAAAAAAAACCCTCCTAACTTGTAGAATATAGATAATTGAATGTTGTTTCAGTGCAAACAAAGTGTGACCTAAGTTATAAGTATACTGTAAGTATATCTGTGTGTGACTTGTGATTCAGTGGGCATCAAATTCTGTGTAGGATCTGTGTGGATGTATGGAGCATATTTGTCAGTGGGTGTTAAGCAGCGGCGGGTGTTTCCCTCACAGTGACCCAGGTGATGATGATGCAGCCGCCGATTACCACGGTGCAGCAGCAGCCGACTCTCCATATACAGCGGCAGCCGACTGACGCCCCGGGCCAGATGATATGTCCCTTCTGCCACAACTGTATTATCACGCAGACGAGGCACAAACCTGGTCTGCTCGCCTGGCTCATCTGTGGCTCGCTAGGAATCTTAATGTGAGTATCCCCCCACCCCCCTACACACACACACACACACACACACACACACACACACACACACACACACCTACACGTACATGTACACCCAATGACTACAAGTAGCCTACTATTTTCCCTTTTGTCCTCATGTTTTCATTTATCTTCCAAATTTCTTAAAAAGACATAAATTTAGTCTTTGTTTGATGGTGTACTAATCATACTTTCAGATTGTGGCCTTGCTGTCTCATCCCATTCTGCGTAGAGTCTTGCCAGGATGTGGAACATCGCTGTCCCAGCTGCAACAACGTACTCTATATCCATAAACGCATGTGAAAAAGCGCTGCAGTGACTCCCTTGCAGTTACAACTCTGCCACAAAGGGGCCCTTTTACAAAAGATAGAGTAACCAACTATGACTAAACAAGCAAATAGTAAACATGTTGTCCTCCACCAGTGATGCAGTTCCACCCTTGGGTCAGTCCCATTCATTGTCAATGCCGCCCTCTAGCGGCACAAAGTCAATGTTACAGTGTGACTAACAAACAAACGAACTAATGGACGGGGACCGATCCATAGTCCGCCCTGTGGTGGGGGACAATAAACAGCTGTACAATAGCAAACATATTTCTGCAACAACAGAAACAAGCCAAACCTCTCCATGCAAACATACCAGATGTAATCATTGGACACTTTGCATTGGCCTGGTGTGACCACTTGTATAAATGATGCGGTGTGCACTACCTGTACGTAGTTGAAAGATTATTGTGTTACATAATAAGGTGTGATTTGGAAAATGTCCTTTTCTTTTAACTGGTGATTTAAAAATCATATCATTAATCATATTGTTAATAATGTAATGGAAAAATGTAATTATGATGAATATATGACTTTTTTTTTTTTTGGGGGGGCTTGTGTGATGTTGCCACAATATTAAATATCTCAATGTTAAATTTGAGTGCCATAATGACATAAAATTGTTTTTATTAAACAGGCAAAAAAATTGTGTGTAAAAAAAAAAAAAATACATTTATAAAAAATCACTTGGTGTTCAACTCATGCTGTTAACATTTGAAAGCATTTTTATTACAATAAACTATCTCTACGTGT
Source organism: Centroberyx affinis (assembly GCF_046629955.1). Lineage (NCBI taxonomy): Eukaryota > Metazoa > Chordata > Actinopteri > Beryciformes > Berycidae > Centroberyx > Centroberyx affinis. The sequence continues at coordinate 34,892 of NW_027278840.1, read as the reverse complement.
ATTGCTGTTTGATACAGTAAATATAATACAGTAAATATAATAACAATATTATAATAAAATCAATAAATCAATAAGTAAAAGCTACCACAGGGTTCTAACCTTCGGCTTTGGCTACATCGTTTGCTTTGTTCACATTAAAATGAACAGTGTCAGATTAATATGCATTTGCTAGCTAACTCAATTACTCTCTCTTTGAAATTGCTCATTTAAAATAATGATTGAATATAGGTTGTCATGAAAATGCAGTTCATGTTAAGAAATGCATGCTAAGTGCAGTGAAGTAAACAGTAATCAAAGACATTAAGACAATAGATGTATTTCCCCATGCCACAGTTTGGCTTTCTACTCGTCTTAAAGATCAACCCACAAAATATCTCAGTTATGTGTTGGTGCTCACTCATTCCAGTGCCAAGTCCAGTAATTCTAGTATCGGGCATTTATGAGATATCTTTTTCCTCTACAGCTAGCCAAGCAGGAAGCAGCAGCTCCAGCTAAAAAGCTCAGTTCATGTGGCCTCAGATTAGAGCTGCCTGTAGTTCTCCCAGCAGGCAGCAGATAGAGCCAACTGGCAACAAGTCAGCAGGCCTCCACCACAACGCCTCACCTGCTTACAGTTTAGTATGAAGAGCGCTTAATTGTACAGTCTCCTTTAGTGACTAAGGAGAGGTTAGAAAGGAAGCCAGGACCCCTGAATCACCCCAGAAGACACCTGACCAAATGTAAGTGCATTAACCTCAGGGCACACACACACACACACACACACACACATACACACAGAAAGAAAAAGTGACACTCCCTGTTCCCTCAGCAGCTACTGCCCTAACTGCTCAGTGCTGCTTAGTGACCAGCAGGGGAAGACTGAGTTTGCACTTGGCAGCTTGCAGGTATGAATGTGTTTCACTGTGTGTGTGGAGTAAGGTGTTGAGGAGAAAGGGCATGAGTGTCCAGCAAGCCCTCCCTGGAGAAATGAAGGTAAAGTCCTCCTATTATGTTCTTTATGTTGCTGTATGACATGGAGAACAGCGGTAGATTGTTAGAGACGTAGCGTTGGAGTATTGATAGACAAGGTGGAAGGCAGGGCAAAACTGGGATTATGGGATGGCCCATACTTAACTAGATCCTGTCGCACTGTGACCTTAGTAACCATGGGATTACCTAGATTAGGGCTGATGTCATGAGTCAGTCAGTCTGTCTTCCTTTCTCTCTATCACACACAAACACACACACAGACAAAAACAAAAAAACGCTCACAAATACACACACACTCCTCATTTTCAGACACCAAACACCTGTTGAATAGGCGAAGGATTCCCAAACTTTTTCAACGCCTCCTTGTGGACTTTGCTTTGGCAGAGGACTATCAGAATCTGTTGAAGTGATGGTTGGCATGGTAACTAGTAAACAATATATGTTTTTCGATAAATTAACATATTATAATACAGATTTTATTATTTGACTTTTTATTAAAGACGTTTGTAGTATAAAACAACGTTTGTATTACGCAAATATAAAATATTGTGATTATTATTTTCAATGAAAATATGTCACTCCTTTTTATCTGGTGCTAGTTTTGGCCTTTGTAAGACAGATTACTTTTTAGAGCAAGCTAGAGCTACTATTGATAGGTCGGTACCTCGCTACCCTTAGCTCTAGGTAGCTAGCGCTAGTTTGCTAGCCCAAACGGACCGTTGGGTGGCGAGACTGTGTTGAGAATTCAGGCACATCAAATTGGCAGATGAATTGTGTACATAATTGTGTATATATCCAAGCTCCTATAAGGATTGTGCAATTGGGAAGGACAATCAGAAAGGGAGGAGAGAGTGTACAATCAGAAAGGGAGGAGGGAGTGTGACGGCTGCAGAAAAAGGAGATTTACAGGGAATTCTTCACACAAATAATCCAATTATTTCCTATCAGACATTGTTGGACAAAATGGACGACTTGGACAGCTTAACTCTATTCATATACATGTATTATTATTATTTTTTTTTTCTGAACTCTGCCACACAATTTCTCTAATTTCTCTCGCTGCTTTCATCCAGGTGCAGCTGGACCGGCTGGAGGCTTGGCGGCATGTTTATGCTTCAAGGTTGTTAGACAGCATTTAGGCCTATATCACAACACACACACACACACACACACACACACCTAAGAAGCATGTGACATCCATTTGCACATAAATTTTCGACTTATTTTACATACATTCGTATTGAAATGTTTGACTTGTAAATGCATACATCTACAAGCCCACTCAAAATAGAAATAAGGTTCTACGTAATAGGCTAAATATCATTTCAAATAATTCAAACTCATTTTTGGCATTCAATCGGAACCAATCAGAACACGGCTTTGCTTCACCATTCTAACCGATTATGACATCATTGGATGGAGCTCGACTGCTCTACCAATCATAGCCTGTCTCAGCTGCACTGATGACATCACAATCAGAATTCGAACATGTTTGGTCACAGCAGCTCAGGGCATAAAAGGCCCCGCTTGAGGTCTTGAGCTTCATACCTTACCACGGTAAGGTATGCTCCCCTGGGTGCTGGTACAGCTGATGGTTGGACTGCGGCAAGATGCTCTCTTTGGGAAACTTTCTACACGGCCCTCATTTCAGACCAGTAGCTATTGGATGCTTGATGGAAACTTTCTCTTTAGTTTTTTTTTCTAGTTAATTTTGATAGTTTGGACCAGGTGACGTGGCGGCTAGCGAACACGGTTCTTTGAAGAGCGTGAAGAGCACGTTTTGTGTCCCGCAGAAGCCAACCTGCCAGCCGCTCCAAAGGTGTGTTCTGGCGGTTAGCGATGGCGGTTCATTGAAGAAGTGGTGGTTGGTACGAACAGATGCGGTTTGCCTCCCGCTGAAGCAAGCCTGCCAGCCAGTACAAACAGTGGTCTGGCGGTCGCGATTTAGGCACGGTTCGCGTCCCGCTGAAGCCAACCTGCCAGCTGCTTCAAAAGTGTGGTCTGGCGGTTAGCGATGGCGGTTCGTTGAAGAGCTGGTGGTTGGTACAAAGAGACGCAAACCCGCCACCCAGTCCAAACTATCAAAATTAACTAGAAAAAAAAAAAGCTGGCACGAGACACCTGAGTAACACCAATCTCGTTTGTCCCCCTGTGACATACCTGAAAAGTAGCTTCACCAGCTACTTTGCTGCTAATGTTATCTTATCTTATCTTATCTTATCTTATCTTATCTTATCTTATCTTATCTTATCTTACAGGGTTGTAGGCCCTTGTCAAAGTCCACAGTAAGAGCTTTACCAGGGGCTCCATTGAATGTGCTGGGTGCTGCCGCAGGTGCTCCTGCTGCTGCAGCAGTAAGCCAGGTTAGTAGTCAGTAGTGGCAAGCAACAAAACTGCTGCTGCTACTAGGCTACTACAGCTGCTGCAGCAGTAAGATAAGATAAAATAAGATAAGATAATCCTTTATTAATCCCACAACGGGGAAATTTATGGTGTCACAGCAGCAAAGGGGATAGTGCAAAAGCAAGTAAAAAAAAAGGCATCAGTAAAAAGCAATATATAATAAATAAATAAATAAATAAGTAAACAGTTATTGAAGTCACATTATTGCACATAGGGAAATATTGATATTGCACAGTTGGTATACATTCAATATTGCACATGAGTGAAATTGTCAGTCTTGGTGTGTGTGTGGTCTACTGGGAGCAGTGTTGGTTGTAAAGTCTTACAGCAGTGGGAAGGAAGGACCTGCAGTACCTCTCCACACACCGCGGGTGAAGCAGCCTGTCACTGAAGGAGCTGCCCAGTGCTGTCAGAGTGTCTTGCATGGGGTGGGACATGTTCTCAATCTGGGATGACAGTTTAGCCATCATTCTCCTTTCGCCCACCACCTCCACTGGGTCAAGGGGGCATCCCAGGACAGAGCTGGCCTTCTTAACCAGTTTGTTAAGTTTCTAAAGTGCATGTGGATTGTCTGTCCAGTCCAGTTTATTATTCAGGTGAACACCCAGGTACTTGTAAGACTTCACCATCTCAATGTCCATTCCCTTGATGTTCACTGGTACAGGAGGAGAGTGTTTGCTTCTGTGGAAGTCCACCAAAAGCTCTTTGGTTTTCCCTGCATTGATCTGGAGGCGGTTCCGCAGGCACCACTCCACAAAGCACTGGGTCAGTTCTCTGTACTCCCTGTCGTCCCCATCTGTGATGAGGCCGACAATTGCGGAGTCATCAGAGAACTTTTGCAGGTGGCAGTTGGCGTGGCGCAGGTGGAGTTGTGTGTGAAGTCTGCAGTGTAGAGGGTGAAGAGGAAGGGAGCCGGGACTGTTCCCTGCGGGGCCCCCGTGCTGCAGACAACCATGTCGGACTCACAGTCCCGTATCCTCACATACTGTGGTCGGTTGGTGAGGTAGTCCAGGATCCATGTTGTGAGGTGGTGGTCCACCCCTGTGCGCTCCAACTTGTCCCTCAGAAGTGTTGGCTGTATGGTATTGAAAGCACTGGAAAAATCAAAAAACATGATTCTCACAGTGCTCCCAGCCTTTTCCAGGTGAGAGAGGGATCTATGTAGGAGGTAGATGACAGCGTCATCCACCCCAATGCCAGTATAGGCTTAGTAGTGGTAGTTCCAGTAGTTCTCATTACAGATATCTGAAATATTTTAAAGTAGCATTTTGGCTAGTTATAATGTAATAGAGAGATATTGTAAATTAGCATTTGAGATATCTCTCATATGACCAACCGAAATGCTAATTTAAGATATCTTTTATTCCCCACGCCCCACCCTCCGGAGAAAGGGAAAAAGGTGGAGAGATTGAAACATATGGTCAGAATTCTCACTTCTAGTGAATTAAATAATGAAATTAAGTTAACTGTTATTTTGCTGTGGGCTGCATGAAACCTTCTCAAGGACCTCTGGATCCTGGGTTTTGGGACTACTTAGTTTTCTTGTTCCATAAGTAATGGATAATGGACTGTGTATAAAAGACATTCAGTACTCTGACATTCAGGCACAGCTGTTGCTGGCATGCCAGTGAGGATAGTATTGAGCGCACTATTTGGATTAGACTGCCATGACTGACACTGCTTATGTGTGTGTGTGTGTTTATGTGTGTACCTTGTTCAAAACCAGCTTTAGCTTTCCCTTTAAAAGCAGGTCTATGTTTGGCCTCTGTCTGTAATTGAGATCACTAGTGTCTGTCAAGGTCAATATCTCACACTGATCTGAATGGACGCAATTAACCACAATGGCTGCTTCATATCATGGCTTTATTCATGTCCTCTCAAGCTCCAACATGAAGTCATTGGTGTAACTAATAACTTCTGACATAGAACAGAATAAACAGAATTAATTTATTTTGCATGTTCTTTTTTCAACAAAAAGGTATTCAGCCGCATCCAAAGAAGAGTCTTGTGATGGGGAGCCTGTCTGAAAACTGAAAATAGAAGGTTTTGAAGTTTTTGTGTTGTTAGTACCCCCATCATCTCTCACACACAGAAATACTGGCATGTACAGTATGCTGCACCACGCATGTACCTGTGCGCACACACACGCGCACTTGCACAAGCACACACACACACACACACACAGACACACACACACACACACACACACACACACACACACACACACACACAGAAATGCACTGCGTCACAGGCCACAGGGGAGGAGATTACTCCAGCCTAAAGGCAGACTTGGCTGAGTCATGTCTTCCAGAGTGTTATGCAACGTTCTCTACTAGGATGGCCACGTGGGTACAGTACTCACCTGTGTTTAGATCGGCCATCTGCCCCTTCCCTGCTCCTTCTGCTCCCCTCCCTAACCCGTCTTCACTCTGCAACGTACTCTGTCTCCAGACACCTTGCAACTAAATAGTGTTCCAATTGTTTTGCTTCAATCTGGTGTTTGCTCAGCGCAAATTAAAGATGTATCTACATCTCATGCAGCTTTGGTTGTGCGGAGCAGTGGTATATGAGGAAGATAAGGGACCGTGAAGCCAGGAAATAAGATGTGCAGCCGAGTGACTAATACTGGATTACATTGACTTTGAATGGCAATGCTTATATACTTTTTTTTCCTGGCAAGACAGGTGCTCCAGCAATTCATAGACCCCCATGTGTGGGTGGACAGAGGTAAAGATTGGACTGCATCTCTGTTGACACCTCCGCAGATTCAGCGTGAAGCAAGGAGAAAGAGAGAGAGAGAGAGAGAGAGAGAGAGTGAGAGAGAGAGAGAGAAAGGCATACAGACAGAATGAAGAGAAAGAGAGAGAGAGGACAGAAGGAGTGAGAGAGGCAGGGACAGTGAGAGAGAGAGAGAGAAGAGTGAAAGAGAGACAGAAGATATATTTGGCTATGTGGGTGTGTGAAGTATCAAGGCATGCATCATACATTGTGGATCTCTCTTGGAGCAGCCGGACGAGCCATTGCAGCATCAAAACATGTTATTTGTTTGTGTGACAAAATGCGCTGTTTCGTACTTTGAAACACACTGGGAATTGTGTTGGCGGGGAGAAACATAAAAGACTTTTCATTTTCAAGGATACAATGGAAATGCTTTTCTTTCTGCTCTTTTTTTCCTCAAGGATTTCATTAATTGGGATTTAAAAAAAGACTTTCTCCAGCTGAAGTGACGCCTACTGATCTGTGAATCATGCAGGGAAAATGATGATGCCTCTTCAAAGTCAATAATTCAGTCAGACAAGAATCCATCTGAGGTGAGTTGGAATCATAAGGATTGACAAGTTAAATAATTTTAGTATGTTCTGATGTTTTGTGTGTATGTATGTATGTGTGTGTGTGTGTGTGTGCGTGTATGTGCGTCTATGTGTGTTTCTGTGTGCTTTTGAGTACTGAAACTCGACTTCTAAAAGCCCAGTATGCAATGTAGTCAGCCCACGCTGTTTCTCGTTCCCATGGAAACCATTGCCCAGTGCTAAAAGCAGTTCTGTGCTGGGTTGTGCACTGTGTGCGTCTATGTGTGTGTGTGTGTGTGTGTGTGTGTGTATGTGTGTATGTGTGCCTGAAAGGGAGAGTGACATATTCCCTTCTAAAATAAAATAGTGTTATCAGACCTTAATCTATCGATTGCTATAGTGTGTGCTATTGTATGACTAGAATTATGGAAACACTGTATAAACTAATATGATTTATCACTACATTTCTCCATCCCACATCTCTGTATCTCTGTCCACACCATCACTTTCGGTTTATTGCTTTTTATCCCTCTGTACCTTTATACCCTTCTCTCTCTCTCTCTCCTTATCTTATCACATTCTTCCTCGTCCTGTCTCTCTAAGATGGCCGTCAGCCATATCATCTTCTGCCTCCTGGCACTGATTGGCTGTGGTTCATCACACCCCTCTGCTCCTCCACGGGGATGCAGTGTGGATGTGGACCCTCCGTACAGAGTGCTGTGTGACCTGGAGTCAGTTTGGGGGGTGGTTCTGGAGGCGATGGCCTGCGGCGGGGCCCTCGCCTCTCTGGTCCTCTCACTAGTCCTCCTCACCAGGCTGCGCTCTATTTGCGACCCTGCCAGGCGCTCTGGCCTGGGGCCTCTTCTCCTGCTCTTGGCCACGCTCCTGGGGCTCTTCTCCCTCTCTCTGGCTTTCCTGGTAGGGAAAAACCAGGCCCTCTGTGTGGTCCGCAGGGCCCTCTGGGGGCCCCTTTTTGCCCTCTGCTTCTCCAGCTTGTTAGTCCAGGGTGTGAGGCTCAGGAGGCTGGTGGCTGGCAAGACTAGCCCAGCAGGCAGCTGCCTGGCAGGGCTTGGGATGGCCTTGGCCCTGGTTCAGGGGATCATTTCTGCCGAATGGGTCCTGCTGACTGTAGTCAGGGAAGGTCACCCGGCCTGCGACTACCCGCCTTTAGACTTTGCTCTGACCTGCAGCTACACTCTGGGGCTGCTCCTCACAGCTATGGGGCTTTCACTGGGGGTGGTGCTGTGTGGAGGAGAGATGGAAGCAGAGGGAGGAAGTGGAAGGGAGGAAGACAGAGAAGGAGCGAGTGAAAAACGGAGATGGAGGTGTAATGGCGTCTGGCTCTTCCTGTCCTGTCTGGCTTCAGCACTGCTGTGGGTTGCCTGGCTGGGGTTCTATCTGTACGGCAGTCAGGCACTGAGGATGAAGGGGAGAGGGGAGAGGTCCGGGATGGGGGGAAGGAAGGGCGTGAAGACGTGGGACGAGCCTGCGCTGGCGGTGGCCCTGGTCACTCAGGGCTGGATCCTGCTGCTGTTCCACGCTATCCCAGAAGCCCACCTGTGTCTGTGGAAACCTCCGTCGTCCACCGCGCAAGACTTCTTTGACACCAGTCAGCCTACCCCTCCGCCACACTTTGGAGAGGAGCTCCCCACACACTCTCACCGGTCTTTCCCAGATAACCAGGCCTACTCCATGGAGGAACACAGTGCAAGTACGTTACATGTGTGTGCGCATGTGTGTGTGTATAACAGAGCTAAAATCACTCCTCTGATAGGAAAACCATCCTTTCAAACCATCAAACTCAAGTCCATTGGTAAAGCAGTCATCCAGGGACCCAGGGACTCCATAAACTAGAATTGTTATAATCCAGATGCTATAATCCTTGCTAGCATGAATGACACCTGTAACGTGTGTGTGTGTGTGTGTTTGCATCTGCCTGCTAAGGTCACTGAATTTGCTATATGGTTTTACCCTGCTTGGTCTGTCAGCTCTCCGAGGTGGAACATACCACAGCAGCCATGGGAGTATCCGTCCTGGCATCCCCTTCAGAGGTCACGTCTACCAACCCACTGAGATGGCCCTCGTCATGAACGGTGGAACAGTGAGTATGGCAGAAACAGACCTGCTATCTCTCTCTCTAACCCTAACCCTAACCCTAACCCAAACAATATTGAACACGGATACATTGAGCATAGCCTACATTGTCAACTCTAAATGACATGACAGAATTGAAAATGACATAAATCATAACTGATCAGATTCGTTCTTATAGCTCTGAAGATCTCTCTCTCTCTCTCTCTCTCTCTCTCTCCCCCTCTCTCTCTCACCAACTAACTTAATGCACCATTATACTTAACAGCTACTTGTTTGTCTCTTGTAGATGCCTACAGCCCCAATTAACTACACTGGAAGACAGTTGTGGTAATATAGGAGTCAAGACTTGAAGACAAGAGGATCCACTGGCTGGTGTCAAATGTGTGATGGTCGTAGAAGTTCCCTGTTGCCTAAGAAGAATGAAGTATTACAGACATCAGTTTGAATGAGCTCTTGGATTTGATGGGAGCTAAATTTGTGTTTCTAGATACATCTATGAATTTTACAAACATATATAATAGTATTTTTGTTAAGTTTTCTTGATTGTACTTGATTGTGAGGGCATTTACAGTGCATTATTTTGATCAGCACAGATCTGCTCATGAAATCTTGCTTGTAACATACTGATGAGGAGATGGAGTCATGTTATCTTGTATGAGGATCAAATACTAATGTGTCCAGCAAGCCATTGAAGGGAAGTAACTGAATCAACTGCCACTGGACCAAGAGGCAAATTAAGATTCAAGTAGGGACTTTAATTTGCATTACTGTACAGCTAAACACTTTGGAAGAGCAAGGCTCTGAAACCAGTGCGGCTTCTTGCTGATTACCGATCATCTGTACTGTTTGCTTTGTGAAACTTACCTTTAGTGTTGTGATATTTATAGCTTCTCTTTCTGTTTGGCTTAAAGCTGCGATACAGGAAGACCTTCATGACGTTCATGTAAATTACTTCAATACGCCCACAAAGCTTGCCTGCCCCCTCTACTTCATGCTGAAAAGACACCAAGGACACTCTTGCAGTATTTTTCTCTTCAAATCTCCTTTTTATTAGCACTGACTAAAAATCTAATCTAAGTGCTACTGGATATCATCCATGCTTTACTTAATAGACCCTATCTTGACCTCTGGAGTGTTGAGGGATGATATAAAAGGCAAAATAAAAGTCCATAGCTTTGATATGCATGCAAATAATTAGTTTTTTTTATTTATAAGATTATAGTAAATAGCTATTCAGTACTGCAATATATATGTAGGCCTACTGCAGTAAAGGGTTTGCAGTACTTTTTGAAGTTGTGAATTTGCACTTTATCAGCTCTAATCATGTCTGGGCATTGTGACAGTCTGAGATTTGAATGCATGTAAAAGCACATTTAAGAAACAATGTAATGTGTCACAATTAATATTGTATTTTCAGTGTTTTCTAGAATTTTGATATATACATTTTGAAGGAAAATACCAGTTTTAGTTTTAGTTTTAGTCATCTATCTCATTTGCTCACTTTAGATTCAACAAGGCAATTGATTGTGTTGTGAAATGTAAATCAGCATCACATTACATTCTGCTGTTCATTGAATCCCATTCAGTTTCAAATTCCATCAAATATCCCAAGAACATTCAGTCTGAAACAATGATCCATCATGGTGAATTTAACTGGAACCTTTCAGAATGAGCAATATATTTATTAACATTTGAAATGATTTAAGATTATTTTCCATGTGTATTGTTTACATTAATGACACTACTGAGTTTGGCTCCAAGTCCATTTGTAGTTTTAGATTTGTAGTTGGCACTGACTGATGATCTCATAAGTATGTATACAATGAAATAATATTATTGCAGGATTTTAAGGGAGTAACACTACACAATAGATGTGCAATTATGTAATTATCCCAAATGTGAAAAAACACTGGTATTTTCCTTTGAGAAGCCCTTGTGATAGTATTATCACTCTTTCATGGCAGCATAACATGAATGTCTGTAATGTGATTTGCACAAAGTGGCTAACACATCGGTGCACATTTTCTTCGCTCTTAAGTGTTTCGTTAAATACTTTCTTGTTGTTAAATTGACGTTTCCTCAGCCTCTTAACCTTTACGGTGCACTGGCCTTGGATCCACTTTACTGCAGTAAGTTACTTTACAGAGACGGAGCGAGGAAGAATACAGTCAATTACTACTGTGAATCCCTAGAGGAGGGTATGATGTTGTTCTGAACCATTTCTCATACAATAACAAATTAAATGGCTTTCTGGTTAAATACTGTGGAAGGCTTTTGGTTTTTGTTTTTGTTTTGTCCTAGAGCTAAGCTTCAGATGGAAATATGCAGTGCATATGAAAATAAATTTTTAAGGGATCCTTCAAATGCTTTCCATGTTCTTTTAGTGTCTTCAACGTCCTCCTCATCTCCTTACTCTGCACCTTTCGTCTCTCTCTGACCCAAAAGCAGAAAGGAGCAGAGACATCATCAATGAAAGGCCAGGTGTTGATTACAAATTCTTTTGTGTATTTGGATTTGGACGGGTCACAACAGGAAAGTTTTGTGTTCCTTATTTCCACAAATGACATAAAACATTATGCCAGGCTTCACAAGAACAAAGCAATGTTTCATGATGCATTTAATATGTTCGATTCCATCACAAATTAAAATGCACACATCTCAGATGATCCAGTCAGTCACGCAGTCACTAAACTAAACACTCTCCACCATATTGGGTCAGGCTATAATCACACTTGTCATTCTACATGTCTTCTCATTTCTGTCCATTTTTTTTTAGCTTTTCTTTTGCGGCTACTCTCATTTTCTCACTCTCCTCTACTAATCCCTCCCTCGCTTATTAGGCCTACTTTCCTTCCCAAAAAGAACCCACTGTAAATATCAAATTTTCAGTTTTGGGCCCCAGCACTTTACATTTTATAGACCCTACAAATAGAGATTAGGTCACAAAAAATGTGTTTGTCCCAGAGACACCTACTTGGGGAAAAATATTGGAAAAAAATGGAAAAAATGAAAACTTGAATCATCCCCGTAAAGGCTCAGCTTCAATACAACAACTTCTTCTGCTCAGAAACACACACACACACACACACACACACACACACACACACACACACACACACACACACACACACACACACACACACACACACACACACACACGTTGCTATAGACGCTTGGCAAGTCACAGGAACGGGAGGACGAAACTACTTCCGGGGTAAGAGAGTAGTAAACGCGCTTCCACGTGAATTGTTACAGTGTGCAAAGTGAGTAAACCGTTGTTTTCTATTCAGATTTTACATTGGTATTTTACTGGAATGAGAATATAGTAGTCTTACTAGTTTACTGACTTTTTTCTTTCAATGTCAGCATTACTTTTGCTAGTCGGCTTCTTGCTTAGCTAATGCTAGCTAGCAGCAGTTCGGTAGCTAACGTGGTTTAAGACTAGAGGAGGCGCAGTGAAGTTTGTCTGCAAAATGCTTTTAGCTTGCTGTCATTATAGCCGTATTCAGCTGAAAGTGGAAAGTCCCCCTTTACATGTTGCTTTTGGTGAAGCGTGTAGTAACAAAACAACTCATGTAGCAACAGGGCTACTCTGTGATAACAGTTCTCTACATGTGTATGTGCAGTGGGGCTGCATGTTAATTTGCCTTAATGAATAAGACTATATTTACTTTATGTTTGGTTTCAGACGGATTCCTATGAGGACGTGATCTTTGTGTCGGAGAAGTCTGTACCTAAGTCCAATGAGATTGCCATTGACCAGGTACTCACCTGCATCATCAGATAGCAGATTTTCTATCAGAATCTATTTTATTCTCCAAGTACAACGTTACCTGCTTAATTGGTGCTGGCACTGACACACACACTGAAGACCGATACACAATACAGGACTGACGCACTAGGTGTAGGAATAAACATAACAGGACTATGCATATAAGACATACTGTATGTAGACTAAACATGAACACACTACAAGTTTACATTCAAAACCAAAGAATAGCTCCAGTGTAGCAGCACTGATGCAACTGTTAACAGTAGTGAGGGAGTTAGCGAGTGTTCAGTTATACAGTAGGCTAGTGTACCATAGGCTCCCTGTCATAAGCTGTGCAAAACAATCAGAAGGATCTGCCAGGTTAGAAAAGTCACACCTGTATGACAAGGTAGACATGACAAGGTTGACAAGGTTGACAAGGTTGACATGACAAGGTTGACATAGAAAATGCTGCTTAAATGTAAGATGTGCTCAACACAACTTGGTTTATAGACAGCCAGAATAACTAATATGAGTGCACATGTGCAGAGTACCACATTAGTCATTATACTGACACTTACCCTGTGTGTTTAAAATATTTTGTTTTTTTAGTTTAAAATTTGCAAGTGGTACAAACAGAAGTGAAGTTGCCTTAGCATATCACCCACCTTTACAATCCCTATTTGTTCCCTAACAGCTTTCCTCGCCCCAAAAATACCATATGTGATAAATGTTAGTGAATTTCCCAAACAGATGAAAAGGTGCATGGACAGACAGACAAACATGCATACAGACAAGATGAGACAAGTCAGGTGGACTAACAAGTAGACAAAAGGACAAAGACAAGAACATAGACATGCATAATGACATGTCGGTATGTTGTAAAGGTTTTTATAACCACATACATTTTGACACAACTTTATGTTCCGTTCCCTGCAGGTAAAACGACTGGCCCTGCAGAAAGACATTGATCAGGAGTCCCAGCCTAAGCAGCCAGCCAGACTTTTGGTTAGTGTCTACTGCTCTCTTAAACACACACACACACACACACACACACACACACACACACACACACACACACACACACACACACACACACACACACACACACACACACACATTCTGCAACCTTGATGTTTTTATTCAGTATTCTTTCTCAGCAATTAGATTTCTCTCACCAGGCAGGCCAGAAGATGGTTGCTGTGGAGATGCCAGTGGGCAAGGGGAAAAAGAAGATGCCGGTTGTCAAAGAGGATGAGCAGAGTGTAACGGAGAGTCTTATAAAGAAAGAGAAGAAAAGCAAGAAAGGACAAGCCGCTGCACCTGAAAAGGAAGACAGTTCTGTTGATGAGGGGAGCCTAGCGGGAGTAAAAAAGAAAAAGAAGAATAAAAGTGAGACCGCTGTTAAAGTAGAGGAGTCTTCAAATTGGGATGGCGGTGGTGAAAAGGAGAAAAAGAAGAAGAAAAAGATTGTCAGTGACTCTGTGAATGATGCCAACGGCCATGATGTCAAGGAAAAGAATGGAAATGATAAAGGAATCGGCAAAAAGAAGAAACAGCCGGCTGAGCAAGAAAATACAGGGGAAACTGCACAGAGCTTGGCAAAGGGGGAAGGAGAAAAACAGAAGAAAATTAAAAAGAAGTCAGCACAGTTTGAACCAGTTGAGGAAAATGTAAAGGAAGAACAAGTAGGAAAGGATAAAGTGCTGAAGAAAGCCAAGAAGGCAAAGACCAATATTTTAGTTGCAAGCGGCGATGAGACTGAGGAGCAAAGTAAAGAAAAGAAAAAGGGAAAGAAAACCACTGTGAAGAAAGAGAATAAAACTACTGAACCTACAGGGGAAGGAGAGGGTGGAACAGCGGTATCAAAAAAGAAAAAGAAAGCTAAAATTAAATCGGAGAACAATGAAGAGAGGTTGGTGACACCAGAGGGCGAGACCGGAGTGGTTGAGGAAGTAATGGTGAAAAAGAAGAAGAAGAAAGAGGCAAAGACTGCGCTTGAAGCTGCAACTCCAGAGGGGGCAAACGAAGCAGGAACACAGGAGATCCAACACAACGCCAAGAGGAAGAAAGCAGGCAAAGATAAGCTTGAAGCGGCAGCAAAGGAGGATAAAGAAATTAAGCACAAGAAGAGAGGAGGAGAAGAAGAGAAGAGTGAGAAGAGTGAGAGCCGAAAGAAAAAAGGAATAAAGGAGCGGAGGAGAAAAGCATCTGCGGAGGCCAGTGAAGTGGAGGAGAGGGAGCCTAAGAAGAAGAGGAAAACGGCAAGCTCAAAGGGAGAAGAGGAGGAACCGCTAGTCATGGAGGAGGAGCAGAGTAGGGAAACGCACACTGCAGCAGCGGCTGGTGACACAAACGGCAAGAAAAAGAAGAGGAAGAAGAGCTCCTCTGAGGTTAAAATAAAGGTGGAGAGTGAGAAAGAAGCAGAGGAGGGTGTTGACACTTCCGCAAAAAAGAAGAAGAGTAAGAAGATCAAATTAGAGCAGGTGGACAACGATGAGCAGGAAGACCAAGGGGTGAGTGTGTGTGGTCTGAGGTTATCGACACCATGCTTGGATGTTGTATTTGTGTGGTGAGTTACCCTCGGCTGTGTTTCAGGCGACGCCCCACATGGATGTGGTCTTCCTGTCAGAGAAGACTGGAAACACAGATGAGGTGACCATCAACCAGGTAGACTGCCTCTTCTCATAATCAAACACATCTCCATGATACAGTAGATCCGCTTAGATGGCTGAGATCTTTTTGTCCTTGTTCCGTTCCAAAACTTCTTGAAACTTCTTGTGAATCATATCACTGCAATGCAATATGTCCTTTATATGAAAGCAATATAATAACTGACAGTCATAAGTTGCTCGCTCACTCACTCACTCACTCACTCACTCACTCACAGTTAGCTTGCCTGACCCCTAGTGGCAATTAGGAGGCATGGCAGTGTCTACAGACACTGAACCAGGATCATTCACTCGCCTCCTCTCTGCTATACTGCTGAACTGTGTAGGGTGCTTCACATCTATGATAGATTTGCTCTCACATAGATTTTCAGTGGTAACATTTTGTGCTGTTCTATGTTGTATTTGCTGATTTTATTGCCACTGCCTTTTCTTTGTAAGGCTGTTTTTTGAAAAGTGCTATATCAATAAAGTTTATTATTATAAGTAGGCTGTGGTTAACAAAAAGTGATACACTAATACTTGTAACTTATGAGTAACACAGCTGCTTTTTGTCATAGGAAAGAAGACTGGCTCTACAAATGGAGATTGACAAGGCATCTCAACCTCGAATACCTGCTAAACCTTCGGTTGGTGTCAACAAATAAAACTGTTTTGGAAACACAATAAAACAATCTAATATACCTTTGACTTTTTTCTTTGCTGTACTTAATTTCTAATATATATCCCCAACATTTATGCTCCTCAGGGTTTGGGCCAATGGGGCACCGCCCAGTTCGACAGCTCTGCACAACAGCAGAAGTTCCTCCGGTTGATGGGTGGCTTCAAAAAGGGCGCCCAGCCAGCTGGAGCGGGCGCTGGACGAGAAAATATGGCACTGGGGAAGGAGGCACAGCAGAACTTGCAGCAAGCGCTTCAGGGAGAGTTTGAGCGCGCTCAGTCGCGCCGAATGGACTTCAGTGGCAGGGGGGCAGGACTTGGGTTTGCAGCACCGTCCAATAAGAAATTCTCCATTGACGTCAATGCATGTCGATCAACCCGCTTTGATGATTGATCAAACTAGGGGATTGTATTAGACTTGAATGGAGCTGTGTGTGGTTGAATGAAAAGTGTGGTTTTGTATGTATGTTGAACTGTTTCTGTTGATATTATGGATAGAGGCCAGTCTCTTTGTTTGGTTCTAATGGAGAGGCCACATTCATCTTGCAACAGATTGTCCATTAAACATATAAGGACATATAAATGAATACTAGAGAATCACAGAATGAAAGTTGTACATGTATTAAATGTCCTCAAAGTTGACATGAAAATCTAGCTGAACTGGGCTGGTTTTTACCTAAAACTTGAGTTTTACATGTTCTTGCCTTTTTGGTGTGAAGCCATCATCAGAACTCATGTGATTCATATGGATCAGTGCTGTGTCTGTCAATACTGGGACGGGCTAAAAAGTTATGCTGTCCTTATTTATGTGCTTTCCCTTGTAAAAGGTTTCCAGACATTTAACACAAGGGACAGCAAAGGACTTAAGAAAACAGTTAGCTACTCGCATAGATATCAGGTACCTTTGATGTATAGACTGTTCAATTATGTCCACATTTTATTAATGACAAATATACTAAATGCATTACATGCAATGTCAGGTAACACATTGACTTTATCTTTGTTGTCTTTGATTATACTTATTCACTAGTGCAATATTTTTCGTGACAGAAATGAGAGTGATGAGGACCCAAGGAAAGGTATAGGGCATGTAGCAGAGGGAGATCAACCCTGAACTGCAGTTTAAGGTTGTATTGAAACACCCCTACTGGACTGGAGATAGGATGTGACCAACTTTCCTGCCAGAGGTAAATTGGTATGCAGAGCTGTGTGAAAGTGAACCGCTGGGGGGGAAATGGATGTGTCAAACATGAGAGTCACTCCTGAACTTTAATCGACTCACTCAAGTAGGTCACTAGCATCAGTCTGGATAAAAAGAGGAAAAACTCATGCTGAGGGTTTTGATAATCACTTTATTTCATTCTTGCACATGACCTCTAGACAGAAACATAATGAGGAAAGGCAAAGTTTTTTCAAAGTGAAAATAGAAATAACATTTCTCCTTGGTTGTTGCAGGGTCATACTCATTTAGTTTTGATAATGTGCTGCAAAAAGAAAGCACACATTTGACTATCATGTGTTATACTTCAATATTCCATGTGTGTTAGCTGTCTTATGATTATTGAACATAAGGCTCACTTATCAATCACATTCACTTTCCTTAAAAATGTACGAACCGGTGTACAGACGACACCCAGCCTATTCCCCTATCCCGTTACATGAAACTGGAAAAGCTGGATAGGAATAAGGAAAATCAGCCTCAGAAGATCCAACTGTCTTTCAACTAAGTTAATGGATATATTTCCCCCATCATCTCCATCAAACCACTTATGGACCATACACATAAAACAACTCAGCCACTCAATGACATCATACAGTTCTCCCAGCCAATTCTGAAGCACAGCGCTCGCTATGCAGCATTTTTGGTCTCAAGTCTTTTTGTTTCAGACCAAATACAGTTGTTGCCCTTTGCAATAATCTGTCTGGTTACAAAATTCACTGTTCATCCATGTTTTCTTTGCATGATATGTAATCTGGGCTAACATTTAACAAATGGGTTTATGCAACCAGCAATCTGCAATCTGCAAGCAATCTGCTTCAGCCTGCCAGCAAGCTGATGATGAATAAATGTTCAAATGCCATAACATTGCCAAACTGAGTGAATACTGTATCTATGAAGAAAAGAAAAACTTCTCTGCCATCTATTTTGCTCTAACCAAGATATTTGCTGGGAAATTTTTTTTTTTTTCTTCAGCAATTGCAAAATTCTGATTTCTTTAGCCAGGCAACATCGCAATATCACTTTGTAGGTTGGAGGTTGCATTGTAACGTCCTGAGTAAACAGTCATTTTGTTTGCCTTATCAGCTTGTCATCTTGGCCATTTTGGAGGCAACAAATCAAATTGTAGCCCTATGGAATGCTTGAGCCTTGCTGATACATTAACTTACATCTCGATTTAGAAAAAACGCCTTAACAGTGACTGGCTTGTTCATAATGCACCCTGACAAACTTTTGCAGTTAAGCGAGATGCTGCTTCCATGTTTTCAAGCTGGCAAAAGTGGATGACGACATAATGTACCGAGGGACAGGTATTAAAAAAAAAAAAAAAAAAGAGTAAAGACATCAAACCAGGAAGTAGCCCACAATATGCATGTGGTCCATTCATTCAGATCTTGAGGACAGGTCCTGTGTTTGTGTGAAGGGGGGAGGGGAAGCTGTGTGTTCCTTGTGGAAGAAGTTTCAGGGCTCAGGCTCCTGCTGCAGCCACCTCATGCCTGCAAATACTCCGGCTGCACCCGTGCCACTTTGCGGAACTCTTTGGCATGCGTCCGCGGGCACTGCATCTCACACCAGCTGATGGGCACCATCTGGGCACCTAGTTTACAGGAAAGGCAAATGTGGTGTACATGGGATGAAAGGGACAGAGATAGAGGAACATAGGTAAACATTTGTACTGTGTCAATAACATCACAATATAAATTCAGTTCAAACAGTTCAAATTACTGAAAAATATAGAGAGGCATGTGACTTCACAAAAATGGGGTCCCTATCCTGTGGATGAGACTTTTTTTTCTACAAAACCAAAGAATTGGTCCAACATGGAAAGAGAGTTCAATACAAGCTCAGTATTTCTTATAGAAAACAAAGTAGTCTTATTGTTGCCTGGGAAATATGGGCCCAAGTCTTATTTTCTTAAAAGCACTGCAATCTCCATCATTACTCCTGCAACTCTGCATAATGCATATTGAGTCAAATGTCCATGCAGGTGCGCACAGGTTAGTAGATCAAAATTGGCACCACAAACAAATGACACTGTACTGTCTCAATGTCTGAGCGGATGCTTGACGAAAGAGGTTGAAACCATCTGTGCCTAAGTACCACTGTAGTGAAAGTTGCAGTCACATAAAATAAGGTGATGATTTGCTATGACTTTTTTTCCCTCCACTTTTATTTGGACAGTTGCTCTTGCACCATCTTATGTTGAAGAGGGGTCATATTTATGTATGCAGTGTTGTATCAGTATTGTCCAGGATTTCAAGTTTAAAAACATAAAAAAAACCCCAACAAGAACAAATCAGACAAAATTGAGCAACTAAATCTAATTGAGCAACACGCGTTACCTGCTTCACTGTGTGCCACCACCACTCCTAGCTCATTCTCTGCTGTAGTCAACAGGTAGTTAGACTGCACATCACCAAGAGAAATCTGGTACCACAGGTCAAGGGTCAGCAACACAAAGGTAAACACAAAAGATGTTCACACTACAGATAATGAATCAGACATCACCAAGATTGGATTTTAGAAGGGGAATTGTCATTTGAAAGAATTCAGGGTAAATATCTAAAAGCAGTTGCAATCTAATAAAAAAAAAAAAAATATAAGAACTATGGTAAGAACATGCAAAAGCGGCGTAGTCACCCCACCAAGTATTCTTATTTTAAATACCAAATCATTCCCAATAATCATGGTCACACTACATGACTTTTTGGGAAGCTGTTTTGTTAACTGTACTTGAGATACTCAATTATTGAGGAAAAGGCACTAAAAAAAAGCAACAGTAACAACCAAAGCATTATTAAAATTGTTTGTATTTGTCATTGACCCAGGGTAAGGTTAAGGATACCACTTTAGCCAGGACGATGTCACCAGGTCTGAAGCTTTTGTATGTCTCCACCTATAAACGATGAAAGGGAAAGGCTTCAGTGGGTAGTACCGCATACTGTAGCAGTTCACTCTAAACGTGACATCTCAGTTTCATAAATAAAAAGGAGGCTACAGCAAAGGTAGATGGATGACCTGACTGAAAGCATGAATTCAAACACACCTTGTCTTTCTCTGTTGCTCGTACGTCTTCTTTTCTGTAGAATGAGAGAGAGTAAGGTCAGTTTAGGAACAGAATAATTTGGGGTTTCACTGTAATACCATAGCCTCATTATTTGTCAGAGGGACTAGTCTGTATAGGCCTTTAGTTTTTGTGGTTACCTGATAGTCCCTCTGAAGCGGTCCTTCAGCGGCGTGGAGCCTACATAAAGGATGTGAACCTTGGCAAATCTGGGGTTAATGCTGGTCACCTGTCCAATCAAAGAGTAGCAAAGTTCAACACATTTTGGTTTGGTTTGATGCTTGGTAGCACTGCTGACATAAGAGTAAATGTCTAACAGTGGCTAGACAGGCACCAGATGATCACTGAAGGCACTCACTCACTTTCTGCAATCTTGTCGTGGTTACATCTTGGTCTATCAGAAAAATGTGTGCTGTTTGCAAAATATACAGATCCCTTTCCCAACTCTTGCCTTAACTTGCACAACGTTATCGATCAAGATTAAAGTACTTTGTTGGCCAGTGTACATACGGTAACTGGGATGTGACTTTTTGGAAAGTGTGTGCAGCATGTGTGTATTTAGTGGCCAGTGTGTAGAGTGGCTGAAGGCTGACCCATACCTTGCAGGTGACTATTGCGCCTACATCAGGCAGTAGTTGCGTTTCCGTTTCCCTCACCACTGAGATCACTGGCAACTGCAAAGAGATGAAAGCACACACATGAATATAAACACACGCGGAGACGCACAAAACCTGTTCAGTCCTTATGATTCCAATTGAAAACAGCCTGAAGAAAAGACCTGTCACACAAAACATAATAATGCATATTTCATCTGAGGCACTGAACATTTTGTATTGCACAACAACCTATTTTGTTGTGCAATACAATTATTTTCTGCTTCTACAGCTTTCTGCTACAGCTACACCCCTCTCTCCTACCTGCACCTGCCACACCCGCAACCCCTCACCTCCTCTCCCTCGTTTTTCCTCAGCACGTAGCCTGCTAGTGAGGAGTATATGTAGCCGTGTCGGAGGTACACGCCTGTGCCAGGAATACAGTCTTCTGTGCTGCATAACTTGTCACCTGGGTACAAACAAGAGGGGAAATACAGAGGCACTGAAAGACCAAAGGAGGGAGATGGGTTGGGGAAAGGTTGTACATAAGTATCCCCACACTTTTAACAAAAACTCTAACCGCTAGAGAGGACTAGATTGGGCTAGATGTCTCAGTGACATGTTTACATGTCCAGTACTTCTGCCTAAGAATCTATAGAAGAACATGCTTCGAAATATGTTCATATCCCTCCACTGGCTCCCGGTTGCTGCCTGCATCAAGTTTAAGTCCTTGATGCTCGCCTACAAAGCAGCGACCAAAAACAGCTCCGACCTACCTGAACTCCCTCATTCAGGTCTACGCTCCCTCCCGCTCACTACGCTCTGCCAAGTAACGGCGTCTGGTGCTGCCACCACAGCAAGGCCTTAAGTCTCTAGCCAGACTCTTCTCTTCTGTGGTTCCTCGGCGGTGGAACGAGTTACCAAACTCCATTCGATCCGCAGAGTCCCTCTCAATCTTTAAGAAAAGGCTAAAGACCAAGCTCTTTAGTGAACACCTTCTCATCTAATGGACTGTGTAACCCAAAAAATACAAAACTTTTTATCTGCCTCTATGCACTCTTCAAACTAGGACAGGGCAACATCCTCCCAGACAAACTCCAGTCTGCACAAAGGATTGGATTCAACTCATACTAGACCTGTGCCTTTGGCCCAAACTTCCCTTGATCTGAGGCAGAGGAGAACTACTGCTCTAAAATCACCTGCCAGGCCGCTTTGACCCTTTTCCCTTGCCATTATCTGACAAGAAAAGCTGACCCTGTATCTGCCAGGACTGACACCAACCCAGGCTGCTACTATCTAAAACTGTGCCTATGTGTAACTCTGCAAAACACTGAAACACACACACACACACACACACACACAATTAGACCTCATACAACACTTCTATGTGAACCAATCTGCTACCAGTTTTTTTTTTTTTTTTTTTTTTACAGCTTGTTGATGCTGGCAATGCCACTGCTTATACTCAGTCAAGGCAATAAAAGTGAGGATTTCCCGTGGTTTACATGAAGGGTGAATCAAAACAAGTGAGAGCTGGAATGCTAGAACTGCTGCTGTCCCGCCTGGGGCGATGGGCAGGGCACGTCAAGAGCCTGCCGAGGAGCCCTGCCTTGGAAAGTAAAGGTCAACAACTTGCAGATAACTACGAGTCCCAACCGAACCACACACTTGTTTATCGTGGAGCAGTGGGATACTAGCCCCAAAACACATGCATCGTCTTACACTGAAGCGATATGCCCTTTTCCTGGCAGCTGTTAGTCAGATAAAAGTGACGAAATATCAAGTTAAATAGCAACGCATCGACAACACTCGAGCGCATGGCAGCTAATGTGAGCTGGTTAGTCACAGGAAAGAGATTTCTCACTGCCGTACTGGAGTTCCGCTGTATTTTCTAGCAAAAAAAATGGCGACATAAACAAACGCTAACACATACAAATACTCTCACAACATGCTGTGCGCTTTAAATCTACACTGGAAGCACGTTTACGCACAAGTTTACGGGACTCACCTGGAACACACAGCTTCATGGGCGACATGTTTTCAAGAAGAGCAGATCGTCAGCCAATTGGCTGTGACGAAGGGCCCGTGTCGATTTTGATTGGCCGTTCACACGCTCAGCGGAAGGATGGACGGCTAGCTACGCCATGTTTGTTGAGGCACATGGAAGCGCTGTATTATCACAATACGGATTATCTTCTCTGGGACACGTGGGAAAAACTACTATCACACTATCTAAAATGCATAATTATGGTTCATTTTTGGCAATTTATAACCGCTAAATTCATATTCTCAATCCATATCCTAATCCTAACAATCCTAGAAAAAATGAATAGGAGGGAGGAAAATTATAAATCCCCAACAAAACAACACAACATTCCTATAATATTTCTATGTGAACCTACGGTGTATCTGTGGTCAATAGTGAGTTTATAGTGATCTTATTGTATTTTTTATCTTCTGTGGAGCAAGTATAACATTGCTATAGTTATTGTTATGCTGTGATATTTATACGATGCCTCTGAAATGTATTAAATGATTACTATAGTTCTTTTTCATAAGGGATTGCACCCATGCACTAATTCCCATAACATGTGATTCACACAGAAGGATGACACAGGAGCAGCCCAACAGGACTAGCTGACAACGTAATGTAAAAAGATGCAAGACACTGATAAGCGATTTAGTCACATAATGGTTCATAACATTTATTCAGTTTCACACAATGCCACAGCAAACAGAAATCAGCAGTGCAGAGCATATCAACTTGCTCTTTTGACAATAGCCAGTGTTGCCTTGGTTATACTGTTCGCACCCAGCTTCATCTACAGGGGGGTGTAAAGAGGAATACTTGGGATGACTTTATAAGGTTAGTCTATGTTTGCTGCTATTTGCTGGTCCCTAATTTGCATTTTGGTCAGTGCTTATCATGGTCCATATCACAGCTGATACCCATTGTCTAATACTGGAAACTATGTTTCAATGCCTTGGTATGTCGCAATGTATAGACCAATCAAATCAAACGCCAGATTGAAATGTTGTATATGTGTGTGAAAACTGGGTAGAATTGAACTGAAGTGCATGAGTACATCGTGTATAGCATGTGTGTCTGTGTGTATGTATGTGATGATACATAAATAACCTTGCTTTAACTTGGTAACTGAACAGCACATGATTGATCTGTACTCCGGCCCTCGGGGGGTGAGGTGCCTATTTCTTGGCCTTGCCCTGAGCAGCCACAGCCTCCATGGCCTTCTTCACCGTCTCCTCGTCTCCCAGGAACTGCATGGGCCCCACAGGCTTCAGGTTCTTGTCCAGCTCGTACATGATGGGGATGCCTGTGGGCAGGTTCAGCTCCATGATGGCCTCCTCTGACATACCTGCAATCAGAGTCATGCAGAGCTTATAACCCATTTGCATGCGTGTGTCTTTCTGCTGTCTGTCCATAGATAAGTTTAATAAGTTCACATTTTGGGGGGGGGGGACAAGTGTGTTTGTTCCTATTTTTCTCCAAATATACCTACTGTGGCTTTAAGATATCCATCCATATAGCCACCCATTCATTCTTGCATTATTCTGGAACCTCTTCCTTCCCTTCCCCTTACCCCTCCACCCTAGGGCTGGGCAATAATTCAATATTATTGTTTATTGTCTTTCAGTGCAATCATTTCATGATGACATGGTGATTTTGGGAGACTGTGATGTACAATTCTCCTGTCTAAATTGATGATAATGATAACAAGCAAATTTTAATTAAAAACTCAAAAAACAAAATGAGGTATGAAACATTTTCATATTAATATTAATATATAAATATTATTTATACCCTACCCTCAAGGTGCTTGACGATGCCCCGGAGACTGTTGCCATGGGCAGCAATCAGAACCCTCTTTCCCTCTTTGATCTGGGGGACAATCTCATCGTTCCAGAAGGGCAGTGCCCGGGCGATGGTGTCCTTAAGACTCTCACAGCTTGGCAGCTGGTCGTCCGTCAGGTCGGCATAGCGTCGGTCCTGCCGCAACACAGAAATGGGTAATGTAAATGAGATGTCTGTGTATGTAAGAGAGAGAAAGAGAGAGAGAGAACGAGACGATGGTTCAGTGTTTTCCTTGTTGTCTCACCTTGCTTATGTTGTTATAGAAGTCATGCTCCTCCTCCATGGGTGGGGGAGGAGTGTCAAAGGAACGCCTCCAGATCTTGACCTGGGCCTCTCCGTGTTTGGCTGCTGTCTCCGCCTTGTTTAGCCCGGTCAGGCCACCGTAGTGGCGCTCATTGAGGCGCCAGGTCCGGTGGACGGGCAGCCACATCTGGTCGATGCCGTCCAGAACGAGCCACAGGGTGCGGATGGCCCGCTTCAGGACAGAGGTGTAGCACACATCGAATTCATAGCCAGCATCTGGAGAGAGAGAAATGAAAAGCAAAACAAAGAAAGAAAGAAAGTAAATGTTAGATGTATACGTTCATGAGTGTGTGTGAGTGAGAGAGAGGGAGAGAGCATATGCAATGTGTGAAAATGGTTTATGAACAAGTAAGTGTAAGGTTATGTACGTGATTGCTTTCTTGGTGTTAAAGGTGAAAAAAATCCTTTTCGATGCAATTTCACTCCACTTGATGGGAAAACATCTCCACTGTATATTGCTCTTCTACCAGCACTCATACATTTACATTTGTTTAGTCAGTGGCAGAGCTAGTTAAAGAACATTGGAGTGTGGGCTCTGCAGACCCGTCCTGCACAGACTTGTCAGAGAGGAGCACCAATTGTGAGCAGTTTTCATTGGAGGGTGTGTCAGATTCATAAGGGCAACCTTCCCTGGAGGTTTATTTGTAGGTCAGAGAAAGCCAACAAGAGTGTGTGCATGCACAAAGGAATAATGTGGAGGACTGTTTCGAAAACTGCCCTGGCCCTTCCCTCTCCCCTCCACATAACCCTAAAAAATCCAGCAGCATGAATAGCACAATTTGACATTGCAAACAGCTGATGATAAGGAATGATAAGGAAGGTATCTTTATTTGGCAGCCTGACCTCCTGCTCCATTCTTTCCTGTATCTGAATGACACGTCTTTGTATTTATCATTACTAGGGATTTTGATAAATCCCTTA
Organism: Centroberyx affinis; assembly: GCF_046629955.1. Classification (NCBI taxonomy): domain Eukaryota; kingdom Metazoa; phylum Chordata; class Actinopteri; order Beryciformes; family Berycidae; genus Centroberyx; species Centroberyx affinis. The sequence goes on along the minus strand of NW_027278840.1, from coordinate 9,082 downwards.
ATAGATATTTTGACATAAACAACTTACAGTTGTTTGCCAACCACAGATAATTCATATGTTGGTTCTAATCTTTGAATTTCCCACAGGTTTTTTTTTCCCCTTTTCAATAAACAGTGTAGGCCTGTCAGTGATAAAAGATGGATGAGAAAGAAGGGATGTGGAAGGGAATGACATGGCGAAAGGCCAACTATTGTGTATATTGTATTCATTTACTTGTGTTTACTGTTATACAAAGCCACAATTTGTGCTACACATGATTCACCCCATTGTCTTCAATATCAAAGACTTGATGGTCAAACAGTGTTCCTCTAAACAGCTTTTATTATAAGATACATGATGTTGTTATGGCCAGAAGTAAAGGCCGCCTAGTTAAAAAAAAAACATGCATTTTTGTAGTCCTAGTTTTAATAGAGGACATGGTTTGAGGAACTGCTATGGAGGAAGAGACACAGATATAGCAAAGGGAACATGGTAAAATATGTGATACAAAACCAAGGAACCAGCTAGAGAGGTGTGTGAGAACATGAGCTGTGGAGAAGGGAGGTTCAGGAATATTACTGTAATAGTGCCAGCTGGGTTGAAGGCACTAAAACAAAAAACGCATGGTCACCCTATTTGTAACACCAGTAAATCGTCAACAAACTCAATACAAAAACGATATATTCTCGTGGAAATGCATGAATATTCAGTGTCTTATTAAAAAGAAGAGCACTCGCCCATTCTGAACATGATACTCTGTTATTTCCCTCCCTCCTCTCCCTGCCTGTCTTGTCGCAGTGGCCTGGCTACCTGTTTCCCCCAGCCGGGCCGGGTTGCATAAGCACGGCTTGCTGGCTTGCAGTGGCTTAATCCAAAGACCGAGAGAAAGGCTGATTAGGCCCCTGTGATATTATCTGATGGTGTATCTATGTATTAAAGCAGAGTTTGAGCCGTCGTCACCTTTCAGGGCCTGTCCGCCTCTCTTCGCCTCCTCCACCCCGGTATCACTCAGGTCCGCGTCGAACCATCCGCAGAATCGGTTCTCCTGGTTCCAGCAGCTCTCTCCATGGCGGATCAGAACCAGCTTGTACGCGGCCATCCTCACACCGATGCCCTCTGCGCTGTATTTCCGGGAAGTTACGGGGAAATGGCTTCTCTTCAAACGCGGTGGAAACGTCCACAGGTGTGTCCTGGCTTTGCTGTAGCCCCACAGACGGCTACAGAGAACCTGGCGCTGTATGGTTTTTTAGTGCTGAGTGGAGGGACTATGGCAGCGGGTTTATAGAGTTGGCTGGTCTGTCTGAATTTGACAGCTCACACGACCCGAGCTCTCTTCCTGCTGGCTTCCACCAATCAGAGTCCGAGCTGTGCGCGCCGGAGGAGGAGGAGGGAGGCAAGAGGATGCGCACAGCAGCACGTCCACATAACCAGCGCATCCTGCAGGCATGGCACTTCTGCTGCATCCTCCTGTGGAAAGACTATGAAAACTGCCGAAACAGAAAAACATCATGAGTGACCACCATAGCCAACGGAGAGAACAGTATAGCTCTGTTTGTGGCAAACACGAGCCACGTTATAGTGAGACGATGCAACATGTCACAGGTTAAATCCAGATCCTCATTAGCACAACAGCATTTTATTGCTTTTCTAATGTAAGCTGGCCAGTGGATATGTCAGACTGCACAAACTATAGCACATTTATGTAGGCTATTTATTATTTATTTGCTTACTGTCTGAAATGGCCCCAGTACAGCATCAGCAATCTGTCCTATTGCTCCTCATCATCCAAAGCAGAATATAACTACTAAGTGGTGATGTGTTAGTCATCGGTCGTGGGGACAAATCCCAAACCTACAATGTCACCACAACTCCAAAATGAGCTTCTCACCAATAAGATACTCAAAGCAAGAGTTATTTTGCAGTGTCCCAAGGATCTCTGTACTTTATATTTTATCAAAGGAGAATGACACTGAATTTCACCTTTGAAATATGCTCATTGTCCAGGAATGCACCAATAACACGTTCTTCCTGTTTTCTACCAGTAGCCTAATAATTCTGATAATCAAGGAATAATAAGGACCAATGCAGCCCATTACTTTTACTAAACAAAATAGATTAAGACCATTAGTTTAATACTTTATAATGAGTATAATAACATCTTACCATTCATTGATTAAACTGTCTAAAATTGAAGGAACAGCATAATGAAAATGCAATGTTTTGGGGCTGATTTTTGCTTTATAGTTTATGAGTCTATGTCATTTCATGGCCTGTTAGGCTTACAGAATTAATTTGTCAGTTTGAAAGGGGCTTGTAAAACTTTTCTCTCCTCCGTCCCTTAATAACACTATAATGTTAACAAAGGCTCTTTTATAAGGAGTTAACTGGGTTAATTTCTGTCTTCAAATTGTATGATTCTTTGTCACATGTCTCTCGTGGGCAGAATGACTCTGTCCAATCAGCGCGTGAGATGAGGTTGTTGACAGTAATATTTGAACGCTGATTGGCCAAAGACCAAAACGCTCAGACTAGTCCCGCCTCTTCCCGGAAGCTGACAGTCATCTGATTTTTTTTTTGTTTTTGAGAACCTTCCTTGTTAGCTAGCGACGGTACTAGCCAACAAAATACCCGTCCCACTTTCTTTCCCTCTTGCATTTCGTCTTCTTTTCTCTTCGCATTTTAACTCCGTGCCCCCCCCCCCCCAGGTTAGATCATGGACGAGACGAGTCCGCTTGTCTCTCCTCTCCGTGACTCCACTGATTTCAGCTACTGTCCCACAGAGCCCACCAGTCCCCGGGGCGCCTTTGGAGGCACGCCGGGATCTGTCGTCCGAATCCCGGCCGGCAGTCCGGGGCGCAGCCGGGAGAGACAGCCGCTGCTGGACCGGGACCGCGGCGGATCACCGCGGGAGCCGCACCGGAACGAGTTCCCGGAGGATCCCGAGTTCAGAGAAATCATCCGAAAGGCCGAGCGAGCCATAGAGGAAGGGATCTACCCGGAGAGGATCTACCAGGGATCCAGTGGAAGCTATTTTGTCAAAGATTCACAGGGGGTAAGAGCTGCTTCGTCTCCGTGAACCGACCGTTAAACTGTATGTTGTCATGTTGATGATCCTCTTGATTTGTCTTATGACTGAACTGTCAGTGAGATGTGAAGTGATGTTGCAGTGAAGTCCTTATGTTTACAAAAGTGTGCGGTTACTCGCTTCTAGGAAAGGCCTCCTTCATTTAACTAGCCCGTGATGACTTGGCAAATAGGCTGTAAGATATCAACACAACACGAACTTATTTTTCTCTGAATAGAATAACAAATATACCACTTCTAGTCTAATTACCGTTTACTTTGCTATCCAGTTGCTGTCTGTTTTATGTCTTTCACCCTTATAACCAATCTGACTGCGTCTATGCTGCCAGATGTTCATTTAAGATGTGTCATCCTTTCACTAGGGCAGGTGGTTTATCCAGGACCCTTTATGACTAGCAGTGATGATGTCAACAACACACACTCTCACACAGATAACCTGATGTCACCCCTTATTTCAGCTTGTTTTCTTTTAGTTAGGCCTAGTTTTAGTTGTCTTCCCAGATTGCATTTTGGGCTAAACACAAAGAAAGGCTTGCCAACGTTACTAATCAAGTTTGGAATTGCTGAACAGATGTGTTTGATTTGTTACAATAATTGTAATAACTTTTAAAAAAGTAATAACTTTATTGGTGCAGCCCTTTGCAAAGTTTACAAAGTGCACCAAGACAAACAAAATACACAGAAAACAAGGTTACATAAGAAGAGAAGGGGACATCTTGGAAAAAACAAACACATAGCTCTATCACAATAGGCTATTTCTTGACATTTAGCACTCACCACAGTGTCTCCCGACTCTTTCTAATCATGTCAGATTAGTGACAGTAAACTTTGGTCTGCTGTACTGATGCAGGCCTATATAACTCTTGAGCAACTGACACACACTGTCTTTCCATTACGTCCACATCTACATGTTGGGTTGTATTCAGTCCCTGTTGAAAAAGGAAGTGTGTCAGTGGATTTTGTAAGTGCAAAACTCTGTGGCTGGATCCCAAACAATTTCACTTCTGATGTGAAATTGCGCACTAGTTCTTTCTCTGTGTTCAGTAAGTTGTGGTTTCAGCCTCCAACCCATTGACAATATAGCTGCGGTATTGAAAATGCCCCAGTTAAGTGTTACAGAAATGAATAGGCTGTGTGAGTGTGTGAGGCTTTTATCCCAGCGACCTGTTCCTCTCACCCCCCCTCTCCAGTTTCTTTAGTTGGAGTCACCAGTGTGCTTTAGTAGTCATGTGCTAGCTCTCTCCGAGGATATAATTCTCTTCTATGACCAAGTTTCAGGTTGTAAGCGGTCGGTGAGTGTGTGTGTGTGTGTGTGTGTGTGTGTCATACTAGCGTAACGCAACATGTGATGGAAGGCATTGTAGTGACGTAGCCTATAACCAATGTTTAAGACAGAAAATGTGTCTGAAATGTGTCCTAAGTGAGGTTAAGATCTAGATTTTGGTGCAGTGAATCAGTCGGTCTATTTGCAAAGAAAAATATTCTCCTAGGGTTTAAACAGTTAATTATCTCACACTCAACCAAACCTTGTTATCATTCATTTCTCACCTCTTCTTTAACTCTCCGTATCTTCACATTCTGAATCCCTCCATCTCTCTACTCCCTCTTTCCCCGTCTCTCCTTCCCTCTCTCCTCCTCTGCCTTTCGTTCTCCCGTTCCCCCACTCTGCCTCCCTCCCACAGAAGATCATCGGTGTGTTCAAACCTAAGAATGAGGAGCCCTACGGCCAGCTGAACCCCAAGTGGACCAAGTGGCTCCAGAAGCTGTGTTGTCCCTGCTGTTTTGGCCGTGACTGTCTGGTCCTTAACCAGGGTTACCTGTCGGAGGCCGGGGCCAGCCTGGTGGACCAGAAGCTAGAGCTCAACATCGTTCCCAGGACCAAGGTGGGGAGGAACAATGCACACAAACACACACGCACAGCTTCTTCTCTTCAGCTTTACTTGAGAAAGCAATGTGCCAGTCAGTAAATGTCTCCCTCCCCTAATCAATCTTCCCCCCTCTAGGTGGTGTACTTAGCTAGTGAAACATTCAACTACAGTGCCATAGACAGAGTTAAGTCCCGGGGAAAGAGGCTCGCTCTGGAGAAGGTGCCTAAAGTGGGACAGCGTTTCCATAGGATTGGACTGCCACCCAAGGTAATGTGATGAGTTGTAGTTATATGATTATACAGGAGAAAATCAGCCTCAGGAAGTGTAAAAGGGAGGATTTATCCAAGGATTGTTAAAGGAAAAATCCCCCCTCGGATACTCTTCCACTGTTGGATATCATTAATTGTGATGTTCAATGCGTTCCAGGAGTTTTTCTGTGAAGTGTTTTCGGTGTACCCACTTTCCCTCAACCTGCCTCGTCTACACTGATTTAAATGAGTGATTTCCTGCTTTTCCCAGAATGCCTTTGGACAAACCCCAGAGAACTGGTGTGAACTTGTTGCATTCAGCTGTGGGTTATACATATAGGTGGAGAGAGTTATAGTGATAGCATAGTAAGAGCAAGAGTTTTTCCAGTTGAGAAAAGGTGAGAGTGAGAGTGTCGCTTACTCAAAACACAACGGGCTTGTTCGGAACCGGATACTAACGTACTGCCTACTACATACTCAATATGTATGTACTGTATGTACTGCATACTGCCTACTAATTATGAAATTAAGTATGCAGACTGTTCACACTGTAGTATACAACCAAGTATCCCAGAATGCATTTCGCACTCGCCGGCAGCGATAGCGCGAATTTTAAAGCAGGACAAAAGCTGTTTTAATTTTGGCTCTACGACTGTTAATATGTCACTTTAGTAAGTTTTAATATTTTTTCAGGCGAGAAAGTAACCATGTAGATTCCCAATATGTGGTCAGTGTATCCAAATAACGCCTGTTTGTAAATCTGCTGCGACGTTTTCGAAGATTTGAAGGTAAACAAACCAGACCAGCGCGCCGCCGCTCCCGCCCCCTCGTCCCCCCGTTTGTTTTCCTACCTGTACCATAACGTCCTGTGCATCACGTTCACTCGCCATCAACATTTTAACATTTTACATTTTATTCATTTCATTTTACATTTTATCCAACCATGCCTCTTACCAGACGACAGAGGCAATCAGCTCGTCGTCTGCGGTTCATGATTCAACTGAACCTGATTTTGGGATTTCCCCCAGAAGTAAGTATTAGCACAATATCAGCTCACTAGCTCCCAGTATATTAATGTGATGTCTGAAGACACGCAATGCATTTTGGGGCGGTTGAGTATATCCAGTAAGCTCACGGCGCATACTCAGAAATTCTTGCTAATCTAGTATACATCCGGGCATTTCTCGCGTACACAAAATTCACATACTATGCAGTTGGAACGTACTACATACTTAATTTCACGTCACACTTAGTATGAATAGTACGTTAGTATGCGGTTAGTATCCGATTCCGAACACAACCAACATGTCCAGTGGCTGCATTGCATTCTGGTCTATTGAGGCAAATGTTGGTGGAGAAATTGGTCTCTCTGCCTCTACTACTGACTTTCTCCCTGTATGATTGCTGAACATCAGTGCAAAATATTGAGTCTAGAAAGAGGCCCTCGCTTCCACTGATGTTTTTAGTTGAAATTCTTTCTGCTTTCAACACATTGTACATCGCCAATAGCTGTTTAACGGTGTTAAAGTGTTTTATGGTGGATTTATCCTTTAAACTAGTTCAGCATATTCCGGACAATGTCAGTTGGCATTACACCGTAGAAAAGAAAAGAAAAATCCAGTATGCTGAAGATCTGTTTCACCTCCACCAGGTCGGTTCTTTCCAGCTCTTTGTCGATGGATACAAGGATGCAGATTTCTGGCTGCGGAGGTTTGAAGCGGAGCCGCTGCCTGAGAATACCAACCGGCAGCTCCAGCTGCAGTTTGAGCGGCTGGTCGTCCTTGATTACATCATCAGGAACACAGGCATGTCGTTACTCTGTGATGCACTGATCATCATTTTGGGCAACTCATTTCTTAAAATGTGTTTAGTCAGTAAGAAGTTGTTGTAAACTTGATGCAACAGTCTTAAAGTGCCACGTCAATTTTTGCCTGGCAACATTGCTGAAAAACGTTGCTGTGTTTATCACAGGCCATAAACTCATAACTGGGTTCAGCAGTGGGATCTATTTGAATTTGAATTTATTTTTTCTTCTTCCAGACAGAGGAAATGATAACTGGCTGTTAAAGTATGACTGTCCCATGGACCCTGTTGGGAATAGGGTGAGGACACACGCACACGCACACACACACACCCACACACACACACACACACACACACACACACAGTCAGAATCTCAACATGCATTTAAAAATACTGATCCTATCTCTCTCTCTCTCTCTCTCTCTCTCTCTCTCTCTCTCTCTCCCTCTCTCTCTTTCTCTCACTCTCTCTCTCTCTTTCTCTCTTTCTGTGTTTATATTATATATCCTTTTATCAATATCTAAAACATCCTGTCCATACTTACACCCCCTGCTCTTTTTGTGAAGGACACAGACTGGGTGGTGGTGAAGGATCCTATCATCAAGCTGGCAGCCATAGACAACGGCCTTGCCTTCCCCCTCAAACATCCTGACTCCTGGAGAGCCTGTAAGCACCTTCTGTACACTGACTTCCTTTTAACCAATCACTGCTTGGCCTTGAGGATATAAACCTGTCATGAGTGGGTCTGCTGAAAGCTGCTATAGCACATCACTGTTATTCCTGTCATTTATTTTATATCTGCTTTATTTTTATTCTTCCTTTTCTTCCCATATCTCCCCCTACATACATTACACTGAAACTTGCATTCAGCCTATTGTCCTGCACTGTGCCTTACCTGCGTCTATCTGTCCAATTCAATGCTAGAAACTCCAACTTCATGTCAGTCGGTATGCCAAGCATGCCTCTGATATAAAGTCCACTGTCATACCTGCTGGGTTAGTGCTATGTCCACAGACTGCCATTATATTTATAGCTTGGTCAACTTCTACACAAGAAACTCCATTCAAATTGCAATCTGTATGCTAAGCTGGTGAAAGATACCAAAGCCCATGGGACTGCTCTTGTTGAGTTACAAGGTGTTCAGGGTTTTTCTGGCTCGGAGAAGGGCTTTGGTGCTACTTGTGCGGACCAGTGAACACAGTCAATGGATCCTCTATGCCATGAACGCAGACCCTTGTTATTTGGGGCCTCCAATTGGCCCCAAATAACTTTAAATGCTGAAGTGGTTTGAAAATGTTTAGACTGTTATAGAAATATAATTAACAGGTGGTTGACAAAATATACAAAAAAAAAAAAAATTCAATCAAAGGCATAAATCAATATCTTAATAATTTTGATTGAATGCAATTGTGAGCTTTTGTTGATTAGTAGTATGATTATGCTACTAAGTGAATTTAAAGTGGTTTTAAATTCAAAGGGGTTTTTCTTCTATTCTGGTTGTTTTATAACAACCAGTATGGAACTTGGACAGTAAAGCAGAATTGAACCAGGCAGGAACCAAAACATTAAAGTAAAATATAAACATTCTATTTTCCATTAGGCAATATAAAATCAAGGTAGGTCTTCATATCTTTAAGCTTTTCATGAAATTAAGAAATGGAAAAATACCAAGTCTGGATAAATATTTGGTTGTTCACATTTAGTGTTGGAACACTGCATACAGACTGCAGCCCAATAAGTCAGACCTGAGCTTACCCACTGGTAGAGGCCGTTGGCTCACCAGACTTTCTCTTTCTAAGAAATTTCTAAAAACCTACACACACACACACACACACACACACACACACACACACACACACACTCTGTGCAGGAATTTAGCGAACAGACTTTGATATACTCTAGTTGCTATTTCCTGAAACCTTACACCCAAAGAATTTACAATATTTTTTATATGCTATATGAAATAGTTAATCTACCTGAGTAAAAGAGTCAAAGTAAGGATATTACAAGGCAAAATACTAGCATGCCTATACTTGTTCAATTAAAAGAAGTTATCCCTCATTGTATTAATAACATTTCTACTCTTAACACTAGAATGTA